>NC_081180.1:56682503-56902518 GCF_029867415.1 Vicia villosa
GAATTGACTTACAATGCTCACGAGGATTTTCTTGTGTAGTAGCCGGAAAAGGACCTTTGTTTTGATCGGCAAGTTGCTTTGACAATTGCCCGACTTGAGTTTCAAGGTTCTTAATTGCGGCATCCGTACTCTTTTGGCTTGCAATTTGCAATTGCATGAATTGGCTAAGAGTGTCCTCGATAGAAAGCTTTGTTTGTTGAGGTTGTTGATTGTAACCGCCTTGGTAAGGATTTTGATGATTCGATGGGCCCGCTTCCGGCCTCCATCCTTGTTGATAACCTTGATTACCTCTTTGTTGGTAACCTTGGTTATTGTTGTAAGGTTGTTGTTGTTGTCTTCCACCATATCCTTGATTAGGATTAGACACATAATTCACCTCTTCACCCGGTGGAGGACAAAAACCTGTTTGATGGTCACCCCTACACAATTCACAACACATCACATGTTGATTTTTAGAAGGGCTCCCATTTATCTCTTTGATTTGTTGAGGGAGTTTTGACATTTGTTGAGTGAGCAATTCTACTTGTTGTGTCAATAACTTGTTTTGAGCAAGTATTGCATCACTAGTATTCAATTCAAGAACTCCCGGTTTTCTTTGCAATGCACTACGGTTGTGTTGCCCTTGATGATCATTCAAAGCCATTCTATCAATGATAGCAATCGCTTCTGCAGCAGTTTTTGACATCAACGAACCACCCGCGGTAGCATCTAAAAGAGTTTTTGGTTGAGGTTGGAGTCCATTTCTAAAGATATGGATTTGAGACAACTCATCAAACCCATGACCTTTGCACTTTCTAACCATGGACTTGAACCTCTCCCATGCTTCATTGAGAGATTCATTCGACCCTTGAGAGAACACCGCAATAGAAGTTTTCGCTTCCATGAACCTATTGTGAGGAAAGAACCGATCCAAGAACTTCTCTTCTAACTCGTTCCAATTTGTCATGACATTATTAGGTTGATCAAGGTACCATTCCTTAGCTTTTCCAATTAAGGAATGAGGAAAAAGTCTCCTGAACACCTGTTCTTCTTGGTCTTCCGGAGCACCAATTGTTCCGGCGATCTCGTAGAACTTTGTTAGATGAGTAAATGGATCCTCGTGATCTGCCCCTGTGAAAGGATTCTGATAAAGTAATTGAAGTAACCCCGTTTTCATCTCGGAGTTTCTTCCATTGGCTTGATCACGAGCAAATTGTGCATTGAGTCGAGGGCTATTAACACAAGGCCCTCGAGCTGGAACATTAGGAATCTCTCCTGCCATTTCTCCCTCAACTAAGTTTTCAACCGGAGTTGAAGAAGAAGATGCCTCTTGTTGTTGTCTTCTTTCCCTAGCTAGTTGTCTCCTCCTACGAGTTTTGCTATTCTCTCTACGAGCAGTCCTCTCAATCTCAGGATCAAAAAGGAGTTGATCTGCAGGTACACGTCCTCGCATAAACTGTAATCTGAAAAACTAACCAAGCAAATTAACAAACACAAGGAAAATAAATTTAGAAACAAGATATTAATTATAAGACTCAATACAAAACATACTATTGCAATGCTTGCAATATCTAAACAACAATCCCCGGCAACGGCGCCAATTTGTTGAAAGAGTATTGTGGTGTACTTTTCGTTATTATCGTATCCACAGGGATTATTGCGATATCACCGCCGTTCTATAGCCTATTTTGTCTTGAGTTAATGTTACTTTAAATTTGGGTTTGCAAAAAGTCATTCAATTCTTTTAGTAGCAAAGAGTAAATTAATGAAAGTTCTAAGTTAAAGAAAATGTATCAAGATTCGATTTCATCGACCTAAATTTGTATGTCTCCTTATAAATATACGTATATGAACATGGTAACGATCAACATAATTACGTATCGACGCCTATATCGTCCGTGTCCGCAACGATATAGTTAGATTTACCGTATTGTTTAACCGACGATTTCTCCACCGTTTAAACAATACAAATAACGTTTTAAAACCGATACTAAGTAAACATCAAACGCTAAATCCATGTCTGCAATTTATAGTTTGATAGATGATAAAGTTATATCTAGATACAAATATTGATGTCTCAAACACTTATACCAAAGAAAAGGCTTTAATAAACAAACTAAACCATCTATATTGATCATCACTTGTTCATACACATATATTCACAAGAAAAACCTACAAAAGGCTAGGAAGATTACATCTTATCTTGATACAAAAGAGATTTAGCTATCCATGAAAATGGTAGCTTGCTCAAGAAGTAAAGGATGAAGATCAACAAGCATCAAAGGCGATTAATCGACGATCAAAGCTTCCAATCTTCGATTCTTTGTTTGCTACAGTGCACAAGTGTTCTTTTGCTCTCAAAATCAACCAACCAACCTAAAATATCTGAAAACTCCTTTATATAGTATTTCTGAAATCTGTCCAGGGCGCGTCGCGCCCTCCAGCGCGCTTCGCGCCAATACACTTAAAATTATAAACCGCCCATGCGCGCGACGCGCGCAACTCTCTGTCTGGAAGCTCCAAAATATCTTGCCCAGGGCGCGACGCGCGCATACTTCTGCCAGGCACTCTCTTGCAAAGCTCAAAACAAGCTCCAAACTTCCCCAAAATTGGCTAAAACCTACAAAATCATAACTAAAACACATATTAACATAAAATGAAAGCTTAATATTATAAACCATAAATAATTATCTAAAACTTCAGGGAATTGTACGAATATCCGATAAAAACGGTCGAAAGGTGCCATTAATTAAACTAAATATAAACACAATTTGGCACCTAACAACTCTCCCCAACTTAAACTCTTGTTTGTCCTCAAACAAAACAATGATAAATTTCCGGGAACACAAAATATCACAAACGAAACATCAAGGTAGAAACAAGAACAATTGAATGGTTCAAATTCCAAAAGTACACAAAGATCAAGCTTTACCAGTTTTCATCAAAGTACCATGATAACAATGCTAATCCTATATACAAATTCTATGTCAGAAATTCCACAAAGCAAAAGAAGTTCAAGAATGAATCACACCTACGTATTTCTCTACTGAGAGAACAAAAATGGAGGATCCTAACACTCACCAGACAATGACGCAAACATACCGAATTAATTATAAACTCATCTAAGCATAAGATATATAAAAAGTATATAAGCATGAATCACTAAGGACTTTCGGGTTGTAGCTTGGCTTGGTTAACAAGGAAGTGTCATTTCTCAAGGCCATTGAAACAAAAGGGGTCAATTCCTAAGAGAGCATTCAAATCATGATAATATCCACACATCCTTATCAACCGATCACACAATTTTATTGCTCAAGAGTTAATCTTTTTATTTTAAAAGAACTAGCTATACACAAAGCTCTTCTCTTTTCCTTTTTCTTTTTCTTTTTTTTTTTTCTTTTTCTTTTTTCTTTTTCTCTCTTGAGCAATTATTTATTTTCTTCTACACACCAATACAACCAAGATCAAAATTTTATTCTCCCCAACTTGAATATTACCACCACATAATCACGAATGCTCCCTATTCTAAGGCGAAAAGGAATCAATCCTAACCACATTTCATGGTACTTTTCAAGGTTCAAAGAAAGTCATCAAGATTCAAATCAAAAATCGGCAATTATAAGGCATGACATGATACCGATTGAATCTTGGCAAAATGGCTCAAAGTGGTTAGCAAATACTCACACACTCACCGGGTAGGTTATATTTGGATTGGAAGTTTTTCTCATAGTGCAGAAACAAACGCCTTGATCACTTTCATGCTTAACACAATTTAATAACAATGCAAGATTAATCATAATAAAAACGAGTTAAAACGCACATTGCTGGTATCCAGCACAATTTATATATATACACAGTGGAAAGTCTCCTCACAACTACAGCTAGGCTAAAGTGATTCACAATTGAACTAATTTTATCCACAGAAATTAATGACAACTAATTTGTACAATTAAAAGCATCAGAATCGAAGGTACTTGATAAAAAAAAATGATAAAGGATGTACCTTGCACGTACAGTTTTCAACTTATATCATCACCACTCAAATTGTGTTGCATCATCCAAATTCATTGTGGCAACAAAAATTCGTGTTCCAGCTAATTAATCATCAGGACAACTTATCAAACCATTATTTCTAAAATATAAACACTAAACTAAAATAAACTACTTAAAAATAAATAAATGCAAAAATAAAATAAACTGAACTTATATAAAATAAAAACCACACCAAACAGGTGTTAACTATCCAAAGGCGTAAACTTAGCCTTTCAAAGTACCTCATCCAAAAGGATGGAACAAAACTATAAACATTAAAAACAAAGTAACTAAAAATTGTTCTAACATAAAACTAAAAACAATAAAACATAAAACAGTAAAAAAAATAAAGTCTACTCCTCATCGGAAGTCTCCGGATCATCCTGCTCCATCCCCTCCTCAGGATCTGGCCTGCCCTCAGGCCATGAAGCATAGGCAGATAAATCATCCCTGGAACCAACAGGCTGCTGCAGAGAAAGCTGCCGGATAGAATCCTGCAAAAACATAAACGCTCTCTGATGCGCCATATGCATCTGATAGTTCCAATCACTTGCATCACCATACTGTGGACCAGCAGGCGGTGCAGCAGCAACCGGAACAGCTTGAGAAGCATCGGGAAGGTTAGATGCACCAGCAGCAACACCAAAAGGACGACCTCCAGGCAAACAGTACCTGTTAGCAAAAATATCATCTATAATACCATCCATGGGGATCATCCCACCAGTTGGGAACCGGACACCAGCCTTCCTGCACAAACCCATTATTAGACCAGGAAAAATCAACCTACATCTCACCCCATCTCCATGAAGAGTCCCATTCAGGGCGACTCTTTTCAGCTCATTCGCCACAATCCTGGACACATCAATGTTATCACCATTCAGAATACCCTGAACCAAACCTGCCGTATCAATGGTGAGGGAAGAAGTGTGACTCTGTGGCCTAATGTTGTAAAGGACCACCGAAGTCACCAACTGAGCCTCCTCCGTCAACTGACTACGAGTAAAAGTCTTTGGCAGCCCAGCTCTAGTCAGAGTATAGGTGAAACCAGTCCTGCAAATCCTGTCCCTAATGCTGTCTACATCCCAATTTCCTCTATTCAACCTGGGATGGTACTGACACTCTTCTACCAAAGCAAGAGGGTTATCCAGAAAATCAAAAATTGCCTCTTTGCTAAAATCAATGGCCTTACCTCTCACCCATGTTTTAAACGGGTAAGCTTCAGTACCTGACCAACTGCTCGGAGGCAAGGCATTTGCATAAAACTCTCTGACAATCTCCACCTGATAGAATTGTGGTGGAGTGAACAACTTGTCCCAGCATGTTTCAGACAAAGCAGTCCACGCCCTTTGGAAGAGGCCGTGGTCAATAGGAATCACCGTGCGTTCACTCCACACAACGCGGCTTTCAAGCTCATGGTACCTCGCCTCTTGCTCCGGACCTAGAAACTTCGTCCGATCAAACCTGCCAGCTTGTGAGGAAGATCCCTCACCAGAACCAGTCTTCTTCCTTTTCAAAAAAGGTGCCATTCCTGCACAATTGTAATTCAAACAAAACACGCACAATTGAAACAAAGTTAGCATAACCTCTCAACTAAAAACCCACATCAGTCCACATTCATCATCAATCACAAAACAGGCCTAAACAAATACTCAGAATGCATAAAAAAAATTTCAAAGTTGAACCCAGGGCGCGACGCGCGCTGGACAGGGCGCGACGCGCGCTCTGCGAAACCCAGAAAAATCCTTCATTTTTCTGCAAAACAGAAGAGGAGAACCAACTTCTCCTCACTTCTAAGGGTTCCAGCAAGCAATATTTACAGTCAAAGCGTGGTTTCTACCCTAATTTTTCAAAATTATTCAAAATATTCCTAAATCTAAAAACCTAATAACTAAAACTAATTTAATGGAAATAGAGAAGAAGATAGAACATACCTTGATGATTGATGATGGTAGAGAGACAAAAATAGTGAGGAAATGCAACAATCTAAATGAACAAGTGTGTGTTGTGTTTTTTCTTTTCTTGGAACAAAGAGGAGAAAGGGTGGAATGGAGGCAAAGACCTCCAAAACCCTAACTAAACCTTCTGCAAATGAAACCGGGTCGGGCCCAGCATGGGTGGGCCCAAACAAAATTATTTTTTTTTTTCAAAAATATGTACAGCGCGCGACGCGCGCAGAACCGGCGCGACGCGCCCTCATCTCTGCCTGGAAGGGGTCCTTGAGTACACATAGCGCGCGACGCGCGCTAATGGGTGCGACGCGCGCTACACCAGAAACAGCAGAAAAACTGCATTGTTTCAGCACGCCCAAAAATACCGGTAGATCGTTTCTGGCTCGACGACAACTCAAAAATCCCACCTGCAAAAATAACACAAATACAAGTGAATATATACAACTTGGGGTGCCTCCCAAGAGCGCTTTGTTTAACGTCGGTCAGCTCGACGGTCAAAGGCAATCAAGGATCACCAAACGATAAAACGCAAGTTTCACGATTAAAATCGCTTCCCCGATACACCTTCAACCTCTGACCATTTACTACCCACTCTTGGTTTGATTTTTGGTCCTCTATCACAATAGCCCCTTGGCTTCTCACTTCTTTTACCAAAAACGGTCCGGACCATTTAGACTTCAACTTTCCCGGGAAAAGTCTTAACCGGGAATTGAAGAGTAAAACTAATTGCCCTACCTTAAAGTCCTTCATTCTAACCTTACTATCATGATAGAATTTGGTCTTTTCTTTGTAAATTGAATTAGACTTATAGGCATGCAATCTCATCTCTTCCAACTCATTAAGTTGGATTTTTCTTCTCTCTCCACATAACTTGTGGTCAAAATTCAAAAGCTTTAAGGCCCAATATGCCTTATGCTCTAGTTCTACGGGAAGGTGGCAACTTTTACCATACACCATTTGGAATGGTGTAAGACCGATCGGTGCTTTGAAAGCGGTCCGATACGCCCACAAGGTTTCATCTAACTTCATTGACCAATCCTTCCTAGAACTAGACACAGTTTTCTCAAGAATTCTCTTAATCTCTCGATTGGTCCTCTCAACTTGCCCATTAGTTTGTGGATGATATGGAGTAGCTACCTTGTGCTTTACTCCATATTGCTCCAACACTTTTTCAAGCGGAGCATTACAAAAATGAGATCCACCATCACTAATTAATACTCTTGGCGAGCCAAACCGCGAAAATATATTTTTCTTCAAAAACTTTATCACGGTCTTACCATCTGCTTTGGGTGAAGCAATCGCTTCCACCCACTTAGACACGTAATCCACAGCTACCAAGATGTATTCATTTGACATTGAGGAAGGGAATGGTCCAACAAAATCAATGCCCCAACAATCGAATACCTCAACTTCTACAATACTTTGGAGGGGCATTTCCTCTCTTTTCCCTATTCCACCAGTTCTTTGACAACTGTCGCATGAGGCAACATGGTGGTAAGCATCTTTGAACGAAGTAGGCCACCAAAATCCCGATTGAAGGACTTTTGTGGCCGTACGCAAACCATTAAAATGACCACCATAAGGCGAATTGTGGCAATGCCACAAAATGCTTTTTGCCTCCTCATCCGCGACACATCTTCTCAGAAGATTGTCACTACTCAACTTAAATAAGTGAGGATCATCCCAAACATAGAAATTAGCATCGTTCAAAAACTTTTTTCTTTGATTCCAAGTTAGATCCTCCGGTATCCAGCCAGATGCTTTGTGATTAGCCATATCTGCGAACCAGGGTCTAACTTCTTGTACCATGTACAGTTTTTCATCGGGGAATTCTTCCCTCACTTCTTTTTCATTGTTTGTCACCTCGGTATTCACTAACCGAGACAAATGATCCGCAATCAAATTTTCTGTACCTTTCTTATCTTTCACTTCAAGATCAAACTCTTGAAGCAAAAGAATCCACCGAATAAGCCTCTGTTTTGAATCAGGCTTGGTGAGAAGATATTTGATTGCGGCATGATCAGTATAACACACCACTTTAGAACCAATGAGGTAAGAGCGAAACTTTTCCAATGCAAATACAATTGCGAGCAATTCTTTTTCGGTAGTGGCATAGTTAACCTGTGCCTCATTTAAAACTTTGCTCGCATAATGTATAGCATGGAATTGTTTGTTCTTCCTTTGGCCTAAGACCGCACCAACCGCATAGTCACTCGCATCGCACATGAGTTCAAACTCAAGCGACCAATTAGGAGCGACAATTATGGGTGTGGTGGTCAAATTTGCTTTAAGTTCTAGGAAAGCTTTTAGACATGATTCATCAAAATTAAATTCCATACCTTTGTTGAGCAAATTACTCAAAGGCTTTGCGACCTTGGAGAAATCCTTGATGAATCTTCTATAGAACCCAGCATGTCCCAAGAAGCTCCTTATGCCTTTCACATTCACCGGAGGGGGAAGCTTTTCAATAACTTCAATTTTTGCCGGATCGACCTCAAGCCCCTTTGAAGAAACCTTGTGGCCAAGAACAATCCCATCCGTCACCATGAAAGTGCATTTCTCCCAGTTGAGAACCAAATTTGTCTCAATGCATCTCTCCATCACCACATCAAGGTTCTTCAAGCACAAGTCAAATGATGACCCGTACACAGAAAAATCATCCATGAACACCTCAATGCTTTTTTCGATCAAATCTGAGAAAATAGCTTGCATGCACCTTTGAAATGTTGCAGGAGCATTACATAGTCCAAATGGCATTCTTCGGTATGCAAAAACGCCAAAAGGACATGTAAAAGCAGTTTTCTCGTGGTCCGCCGGATTCACTGATATTTGATTGTATCCCGAATAACCATCCAAGAAACAATAGAAATTTCTTCCGGCTAACCTCTCTAACATTTGATCCATAAAAGGTAATGGAAAGTGATCTTTTCTTGTTGCTTGGTTCAACCTCCTATAATCAATACACATTCGCCACCCGGTCACCGCTCTCGAAGGAATCAACTCGTTCTTCTCATTTCTCACAACTGTCAATCCACCCTTCTTAGGAACCACGTGCACCGGGCTCACCCATTCATTATCGGAGATGGGATAAATCATCCCCGCCTCTAATAACTTCACAACCTCTTTTCTAACAACTTCTTTCATGGTTGGATTCAATCGCCTTTGAGGTTGTGCCACGGGCCGAAAATCATCTTCTAACATAATCTTATGCATACAATAGGCCGGACTAATACCCTTCAAGTCGGAAAAGAAGATTTAAATTCAATATTCATTCAGGTATCATTCATGACCCACTCATAAGAATGTTCTATTCAAAGTTGCAAGCATAAATTCAAGGATCAAGAGTTAAGTTACAAATATCATCCTTTTTCCATAAAAAGATAAACATCAAGAACACCCCCAAGTTTCAACATTCATTCATGAACCATTCAAAAAATTTCCTTTCAAGAACTCTACAATTTATCAAAATACAATGTCCATCAATTTCCAAACATTCGTTCAAAAATCCACATTCCTATTACACAATTCATATTACATTCATTCAAATACCGTTTCACAAATACCGTTTCAAAGTCCATTACAAAGAAAAAGGAGCCTGAGTTCATCTTCATTTTCTTCATGCTTTAATGCTCAAAGGCTTCATAAGTTGTCCCAAACTTTGCCAAGGCTGCCAAGCTTTAAACCAAGCCAACTCTGCTGCCTGCACTTGAAACCGAACCGCCCATGCAAAAAGAAACCAGTGTAAACCGGTTCAGCATCATGGAACCGAACCTGCCACAGGACAAATTCATTTCAGCCCTTGCATCATTCAAACAAGCCAAAGGAAGATGAGGACAGAAGTGAATCATGTAAAGAACCAGCTTCACATAAATCCAAACCAGCACTATACCTGTTACAACAAATGAAAAATACATTTCACCATTAACACAACTCATCCATACATCACATACACATACTCCATACAAAAAAAAAACAGTTTATAACAACCTATTTCTAACCCAGTTTCCATTCTTTAACTAACCTCCTAACTTTTTCAAACCAGTTTCTAACTACCTATTCATAACTAAATGTCAAACAGAATTGATGACACTTCTAACCACCTATACTTAACAGCAGTTAATTCCAACCAATTGCTAACTAAAAAAACTTCTCATAATAGTCCAGCTACCCTGCGTTCAAACCACAGCTAATTTGTTAACAAACCCCTAACTACCAGCAACTAACCTGTAACAGAATTGGGACCAGTTCATAACTAACCCAACCATCTCATAACTACCTTCTAGATTTCACAACTAACCTAACTGATTGTAACAGAAGATAACAGGAAAATGAGAGAAGTGGAACTAACCTTCAACCTCTATAAAATCAGAACCATCACGCTTTAGAATGGCCCTCCATCAATCTTCATCTTTCACTCTCTGAATTCTCCATACCTTTGCTGCCATCTTCATTCCTTCTCCACCATTTCTTCACCCTTCTCCACCATTTCTTCACCATTATCCATCTTCATCAATATTCCACAATTCATCAACCTTCAATCACCACTCTCCATTGATTCAACAGAAAAACTCTCATTATCCATCACCATTCTTCAATATACACTCTTCAATTCTCACCACTTTCTCTCGACCACTTCTCACTCTTCATCTTCACCTCTTCAATATTCTCTGCTCTCACAATCATTCATCTCCACCATAAGATCTTCATTCCTCACAGCTTCACCATCTTCAACCTTCCCCGTTCACTCCACTTCCACTCTTCATACCTCACCACAAGATCATCATCTCTTCAACCTCAACTCTGTTCTCAGAAGCTCTCTGCAGCAACATCAATACTCCATCAATAATCATCACCATGCCATGATAGCGCACGCAGAATTTCGGAAGCAGATTTGAACATAAAAGGAAATCCACGGAAAATCAAATAGAAGAAGAAGAAGGAGAATGAGATTCAAGAAGAAGGAAGAACAATCGGTCTGAAATGTTAAAGGCAAGGGATACGCGGTATTACCTGAACATTAAAGGTTCTTCTGATATTCTTGTCATTACGATTGAAGAGCCGTCGGAGCTCTCCGGTAGGTTTCGACGGAGATAGGGACCGATCTGAAAATCAAATATGAGAGCAATCGTCGCCGTTTCGATCGGGGAAAGAGATGCAATCGCCGCCGTTACAATCGGGGAAGGAGACGAAATCGCCGCCGCGCCTTTATTTTTGTGAAGAGGAAAAGATTTGAGCTCGAGAGATCAGTGATGTTGTCTCTGATTCTATGAAATCAAGAGAGATGAGAGGCTGAGCAAGAACGAGTGTGCGGTGACAGATGAGGGTATGTTGTTGTGCGTTGATTCACGAAGGAGAGGTAGCGGGTTCCGTCGCCGTCGCCGTCGCGAGAGGGAGAAAGGTTGATTTCTGAAGAACTCCAACAGCCACAAAACGAGTAACCCTAAATCCCTCTTTCATTTTTTAATTAATTTGATTTAATATTAACATTAATATAATGTCTGAATTAAGTTTATAGATTAATGTGAGATTAGTATGAATAGGTCTGAATTAATTTGTTTCCATAAAGTTTTAATTGGTATTAATCGGTGACTTAGGTTTGATTAGTGGATTATTAAGTCTGGATTAATTGAATAAATTGACAAAAATCTGACTAACAATTGGAACAAAATCTGGGTTTGGATTTACAACATTGGGCCATGTGAAACGCTGTTCATACACCCCATAGGAGCCCATCCTTTTTTTGACATGAGCAATCTTACAAAAAACACTCCACTAGGCCTCTCACGAATTCTGCATCTACACCCCTAAGCCCAATCACACTCCCTTCCATTTTTTGCTGAACATAAAAACTGTAACAAAAACATCCATTCGGGCCCAACACCTTTACTGAACCGCACCCCATCTCTAGGCCCGTGACACCGTTTTTTGGCATAAGAAAATCTGTAACAATAATAAAATCAAGTAGCTGGGCCTCACATTTCAATCCCTGGGCCTGCGCCCTCTCTGCTCTCAGCACCACCATTTCTAATTTCACTCCCCCTGACTTACACTTAAAATTGGTAGATTTTAGTTTTTTTCATATAGTTTTTTTATTACTTTTAGTGGATAAAAACATGATAAAACCTTTAACATTTGTTAGATTTTAGATAATTTTTGACATTAATTGATTAAATTTCCCACCAATAAAACTCATAAAAATAGTAGTATTTTTTAGTTTCATGTTTGTACTAATGCTTGAACCGTTTTTGTACTATTTCCATGTTCGTTTTGTATAATTGTTGTGTGACTTTGTTGCTTAGCTTTTGGCCATATTTTTGGCCTACTTTGTTAATACTATTTTAATGCTCCCTTTAGAATTTCATCACCATGTTATCATTAAGACTTAGACATAGAATAGAATGACTTAGATTAGAATTTAGGATTAGTTCCCTATTGCATTCTTTTTCTTTTCAACTCTTTAAAATACTTAATAAACGGAAGATGCGAATCATATTAAGCAAGTGATAGAGAAATGAGTGGGATTCATTCCCTAATCTATTTCTCAATCGCTTAGTGGCATAGAAACGAGTGGGATTCATTCCCTAATCTGTTCCTCGGTCACTACTTAATGGGAGAGAAATGAGTGGGATTCATTCCCTAATCTGTTTCTCAAACATTAGTTAATGGGAGAGAAATGAGTGAGATTCATTCTCTAATCTGTTTCTCAAACATTACATGATGGGATAGAAGTGAGTGGGATTCATTCCCTAATCTGCTTCTCGATCATTATACATTTTATGTGATTCGAATCGTGAAGTAAATTCCCTTAAAAAATACACAACCAAAAACACTTTAAAACACATAACAATGGTTCGAAATTAAAGCAAAGTAGAGAAAGTGGTGAGTGGCCCGGTATTGGGAACTGTTCACCAGTCATCTACCCTAAAAGACACCAACCAATCATTTCTTTTTCTTTTGCCTCGTTGGCACCTAAGGGCAATGTCATTTCCGCTTGTACGCATCCTAGGTCGATCCCTTATGCAAAAGCGCGAACGTTGACTCCGCCCAATTAAAAAACACAAAAACAAACAGAAAATCTTTAGCCGAGCTACGGTAACTCTGATTCCTGAAAAGGATACGTAGGCAGCGGGGTAGGGCCCGTGCGAGTACAATTCCTTCTTTTCCCTACATTTTGCATTCATTTCACATTTAGACATAGACATAGTACACACCCTTTAGATAGAAACAAACATAGGTGGATACCATCGAGTACGATGGGCGTGAGGGGTGCTAGCACCTTCCCCTTGCGTAACTGACTCCCGTACCTTGATTCTCTGGTCGCAAGACCTCGTTCTTATCCTTTGTTAGGTTTTCTGATATTCCTTTCCCTTATGGGATAAATATATTGGTGGCGACTCTGTTCATTTTTCGCGAGCGTGCGACACTTACTCAAACCAAGTCATTTTCATATCTCAAAGGAAGTATATACTTGATCTCTTGCAGGAAACTGGAAAACTAGGATGCAAACCTTCAAGTGTTCCCATAGAGCAAAACCACAAGTTGAGCCTCGAAGAAGAAAATGCCAAAGTTGACAGAGTCCAATATCAAAGGTTGGTAGGAAAGTTGATTTACCTAACACACTTTAGGCCTGACTTAGCTTATGCAGTCAATGTAGTAAGTCAATTTATGCATGACCCGAGAATGCGACACTTACAATCTGTATATTACATCTTGTAATACCTCAAGGCTACTCCAGGAAGAGGACTATTGTTCAGAAGAGGCGGAAGCCTAACTATAGAAGCCTACACCGATGCTGGCTATGCATGATCAATAAGTGATAGAAGATCCACTTCAAATTTTGCACCCTCTTGTGTGGGAACCTTGTCACATGGAGAAGTAAGAAACAAAATATAATGGCTCGATCAAGCGCTGAGGCAGAATTTCGAGCTTTGGCTCAAGGAATCTGTGAGTTACTTTGGATGAGGATCATTCTAAATGATCTGAAAAATACAATGTGAAGGGCCTATGAAGATGTTCTGTGACAACAAGTCGGCAATCAGTATTGCTCATAATCCTGTTCAGCATAACAGGACCAAACACATAATGATTGTCCGCTATTTCATCAAGGAAAACTAGACAGTGGTTTAATAGCTACATCATACATTCCTTCTAGTCATCAACTAGCAGATGTGTTAACAAAAGGCTACCACCTGATCCTGACTTGCAAGCTGGGAATGGTTGATATCTATTTACCATATACTCAATTCTCCATAATAGAGATTTTTGTTCTCTACTATGTTTGATACGTTGGTCAGTGAAATAAAAATAATATAATTTTTATTATAATATACTTTATTGATATATAAAATTTTAATATTATATTTATGAATTAAAATCTTATATAAAGAGAAAGAGACGGTAAAAAATGGTATTTAAAAATACTTTTGATAATCTGTGTTTGGGAGAAAACGTTGTCTCATGGTTTAGTGGGTGACAAGAATTCATGATTTGTCAATATTCTTATCATATGTTTTGTTCAGTACCATGATTATTTTTTGCATCAAACAGAGTACAAAAAAGTTGTCTCGTCTAATACCTCATTTTTTAGCAAATCAAACGCACCCTTAAAATTATTATTTATTAAAACTCTTTTGGGTATGAGAAAAAACTCTTGTGATATATATTCTGATTGCCAATTTATTTTCTTTATTTTTTTTAATTTAATGGTTAACTCTGATTAGTGGTAGGTATATAATATAATCTTCCATCACATTAAAACTTATCTTTTTTAACATCAAAATTTGGTGCAATGTAGTTTTTTTACCAATTAAAAAAAGTTAAGAAATTTGAAAAATTATGGAATAAAAGATAAAAGATATACGTGACATTATATTAATCAAATCAATACATTTGTTCAATAGGAATTTGAAAATAAATTACAAACAGAAGACTTCTTGATGATACCTTTGACTTAAGAGGCTCGCATATGGTCGGTTATCACATGTTATTCCAGTTTTACAGGAAAGCAAAAGCATCAAATTGATTGATTTTGATTCACCAGTCCCCTTTCTCTTTTCTTTTTTTTTTATTTGGTTTGATAAAAAAGACCCTTTCTTTTTTCCCCACTTGCTTTATCTCAAAGACTTGCCCATCAATTTTGAAACTTTACAAAGACTGCAAGTGTGAAAATTCGAATAGTACTTACTAACTACTATATGCTTCCTGTATTGGTACAATGGAACTTTTTAATATTTTTTTTTTAGCCTCCATGTGTAATTTGGTAAATACATTTAATACCGGCATGAGATTTTTTTTTTTTTTTTTTTTTTTTTTAATCAAAAAGAGGGAACCAGGCCCTCCATCAAATATATTAAAAAGAAGAGAAAAGATACAGAGCAAGAGAGAAAAAAGAGGGGGGGACCAAACCAAAACCCCTTAATGAGTAACTCTATAAATTGGAAGACCGATGGAGTTTTTAGCAAACTCCATAAGAATTTCCCTATGAACAACATCCCACCAGGTAAAGCCTTGAACATGTAATCCTATGTTAGCAAGCCTATCCGCACAGTAGTTTCCTTCCCGATAAATATGAGTGACCAAAAAGTTAATGGATTTAGTGTGGTTGATAACATTCTCCCATCTGCTCCTGAAAGCCCAAGGCACCATATGAGGTTTGGAGAAAGCGAGAACAACAAGCGTGGAATCCGTTTCGAGCCAGAGGTTATTCCAATTTTTCTGTCTAGCAATCTCAATCGCCAAAATGGCTCCAAATAACTCTGCTAGAAAAGCATTACCAGGACCTAGAAATTTGGAAAAACTTCCCTTATGCATACCGGTATGATCTCTATAGATACCACCACAAGCCGCACGTTGTGGTTCTCCAGACGCCGCTCCATCAGTGTTACATTTAATCCAATGCAGAATAGGAGGATGCCAAAGGAATTCCTTGACCAAGAAAGCTTTAGGAGGGTTAACATTAATATTGAAACTTTTCAGGAATTGAAAATCCAAGATAGCATTTGAACCTTTTTTCTGAGTGGAATTTCCAGCAAACATAACATCTCTCTTAACCTCAAAAAGTAAGGTGTACCAGTTGCATTTTTTATCCTCGAACCGACATAAGTTGCGAGCTTTCCAAATCATGGATACCACACTAGAGACCGCCGCCATCCACACCACCTTGCTTTGCTCAGAAATTAGTTTGTTGTAAACGGACCAAATGTCTTCTATAGAATTGCACAATAACGATAAAGATTCTGACAAGAAATGCCAAAATCTGGCCGCAAACGAGCAATTGAAGAACAAATGCTCCACAGTTTCTCCCATAATACCACACAGATTGCAAAGAGAAGGTAGATAGAAACCCCTAACAGCCATGTTATCGTCTGTCGGCACTTTATTGTGAAGCAACCTCCATAATAGTAAGGAGTACGAGGATGGAATCAGCTTGTTCCAAATGCGTTTCCCCCAATCTATAACGCTGCTTTTGCTGGAGATGAAGTCGTAAGCTAGCTTCAAGGTTAGAATGCCGTCAGTTGCGGGTTTCCAAACCAGGAGGTCCACAGTTTGAACCACTGACAAATGAACTTGATCAAGAAGGGAAACCAGTTGAGGAAACATTACCTTAATATCAGTAGGCAGCCTCCACTTTCTATCATGAATATACACAACAACTTTGTCTTTGTAGAACGGATTTGAAACTCCGGAAGCGTTTAAAGAATCAAGCACCACCGAACCATTCCAATTGTCCGACCAGAAATTAATCTTCTCCCCATTTCCTATTAACCAGCAAGAATTCTCTTTAACCTCTTCCAAAGACGCTTTAAAGCTGCTCCACAAAGAAGAAAAAATGTGATACGAGATCTTTCGGCCATCCCGCAAAACTCTGGCCCTAAGCAAAATTGCCCACTGCTCCTTCGAATTAAAAAGATCCCAGCACTGCTTCAGATTGGCAGCGTTGTTTAAAGAAACCAGAGATCGAATTCCCAAACCTCCCTCTCCATACGGCCGACAGCATGTGTCCCAGGCTACCGTGACAGTTTTTCGCTTGTCTATCTCCCCACTCCAGATAAAATTCCTAGCCCATCTATTAATGCTCTTCAGAACCGAAATCGGCCAAGAATATATCACTAAGGTGTGGATCATCATGCTTTGCATAACAGATTTGACAAGCACTAATCTGCCAGCAATAGATAAAAGGCTAGCTCTCCATGCCGTAAGCTTGTTTCGAATTTTATCCGCAATGCCTTGAAAGTGGATCGGTTTTGGCCTTCCTCGAAAAATTGGAGCACCCAAATACGTGAAGGGACCCTGTCCCGTATTGAAACCCAAACGAGAGGCAATATGAAGATGTCTTTGATTTGTAATTGACCCTGCATAGATTATAGATTTAGAAGGATTTACATGTTGACCGGAAGTATTCGCATACCTTTGGAAAAGATTTGTCAAAGCCTCTATAGAACCTTTGTCTCCTTTGCAAAAAACCATGATGTCGTCCGCGAATAAAACATGCGAAGGCACATACGAATCCCTAGTAGCTTTAATAAGCTTCACCTTTTTTTTCTCCACAAGTTTAGAAATTCCCCTGCTAAGCACGTCTTCGGCTAAGCAAAAAAGAAGCGGCGATAACGGATCACCCTGACGCACTCCACTTTTACAATTAAAAAAACCTGCCTGCATACCATTAACCGAGACAGAAATGACCGCAGAATGAAGAATAGCAGAAATCCAGTTGCAGAATTTTTCCTCAAACCCAAACCTTTTGAGAACTTTTAGTAAGAAATCCCAATTTAGAGTATCGAATGCCTTAGATATGTCAACTTTAATGGCCAAGTTTCCGTTCTTGCTCCGGTTTGGAAGGAGATTGATAGCTTCGGAGGTGACGCAAATGCAGTCTTTAATCGTCCTTCCCTTGATGAAGGCCCTTTGTTCCTTAGAAATTAGAGAAGGCATTAACACTGCTAATCTGTTCGCCAGGATTTTGGTTATAATTTTGTGTTTGAAATTCGCCAGCGCAATAGGCCTGTACTGATCAATGGACAGCGCATTTGGAACTTTAGGAATCAACACCAAGGTGTTGGAGTTATAATTCGGAGTGATCCACCCTTCTTTAAAAAAATGCAGAACAGCCCCTAAGACATCATCCTTAATTATGCTCCAGTATTTTTGATAAAAGAAACCGCTGAAACCATCCGGTCCCGGGGCGCTCTCGTTGTTCAAGCTCGATACGGCTGCAAAAACCTCCTCCATTGATGGCAGCCTGGTGAGATTAGTGTTTTGCTCAACTGTCATCATATTAGGAATTACTTCATTAATGAGACTATCATCCTGCAACACAGAAACATTGTTAAAAAGGTTAGTATAAAAGTGAACCACATGCTCCGCAATTTGTTTCCTATCCGTAATGATGTTCCCGTCCACTTTTAGACAAGCAATTTTCTTGGTGGTTTGCTTAATCTTGGCAACCCTGTGGAAATATTTCGTATTCCTATCCCCTTCCGCCGTCCATTTGACACGGGCTCTTTCCTTCCAAAAAATCTCTTCTCTTTGAAGAGCAAGATCTAGCTGAACCTGAGCATTTCTCTCCATAGCCTCCAGCGAATCCGAGGGGCCATCTTCCACTATCTTATCCTGAATGAGATTATTTGTTGGTAATTTGGTAAATAGATTTAATACGGGAATAATATTATATATTATTTATTTGATATTCATATTTGTGATATTTTTTCTCTTTGGTAAATACTTTTTCTACACTATCTTTTTTATTTTTCTCTCTTATTAACTCTTTCCCTTTTATTTACTTCGTCTCAATTTTTTCTCACAATCAATCAGGCCCTTAGACTATGTTTAGTTTAATAAAATATAATATAGTGGTTCAAAATTGAACATATAAAAAATAAAAATGAGCTGAACATAATAAAATATAAATCTTATTCTATTGTTTGAGATTTTATAAATAATAACTCATTATATTGTATACACTCTAAATTAGATATAAAAAAAAATTTCTTCACCCACCTCCTAACCTTCTTGCCCACCCCTGGTGAATTTACCACACTACCCTTGTTTCGGAAGTTCATTTTTGAAAAGGTACTTTTTTTTTGTTAAAAAATGTGTTTTCAGAAATGTATCTCCGAAAACGTGTTTTTTTTAATATAAAATATTGATTTCGGAGATGCATCTCCGAAATAAAGTTACTTTTCAGAAAATGTGGTATTTTCGGAAGTTCATCTCCGAACGCACCCCCTTGAAAGAATTCGGAAATGAACTTCCGAAATATTCCAAGACCAAATTGGTCTTGGAATGTTTCGGATATACACTTCCGAAATAATTAATAATTATTAAAAAAATTAAAATCAAGGTGAATAATACAATTATTAGGTATAAAATCAAGGTGAATCAATAAAATGAAGGTGAATCAATAAAATCAAGGTGAATCAAAATTTCCTAAACAATTTTAAAGTTAAAAATAATTTTTAACTTATATAAATATATAATATATAAATATATAATAATTAATATATAAATATATAAATATATAAATATATAATAATTATTATAAATTAAAACACTTATTTTTTTAATTTTTATAATTATTATATAAATATATTTATAATTAATATATAATAATTATTATATAAATATATAATAATTTTTATAAATATATAATAAATATTATAATTATTATATAAATATATAAATTAAAACACTCATTTTTTTATAAATATATAACAATTATTATAAATATATAAATAAAAAATTATAACCTATTTTGTAAGTGAAATTATTTTAATTTTTTAATTAAAATTATTTTAAATTTTAAAATATGAATCAGGATAGAAATATATAATAGCTATTATTCATAACTCATAAATTATATCAAAATATATAATTATTATTATTCATTACTCATAAATTATATCAAATTTATGATATGTGAATTAATTAATATCCTAAAATTAATTTTTGTGATTTTTTTAGATTTTTTTTTGTTCTTTCGGAGATGCATCTCCGAATTAGTCAAAATCTCAATTTTTGGGATTTTTTCGGAAATACACTTCCGAAGTCTGGAAAAATTTAGAAAAAAAAATATTTCGGAAATGCATTTCCGAAGCAAAGTAAAATGGGGTTTTCGCTGGGGTGACCCCCATAGAGAGGTGGGTAAAGAAAAAATCTAAAAAAAATATGAAAGATAAATAGAATGAAATGAAATGGATTGTATCATGTCTCATTCCATTCCATATAAATTTAAAAAATATATTAGACGATGATGTTTGATTTAGTCTATTCTAGATATATTTAAAATATATTTAAGCTACAAAAATTGTTAAAGCATATATTAAGATATGTTTATATAAAATAACATAATAAATCTAAAAATATTACGAAGAACTTAGACTTTATGCAAAAACTAAAAAGGCTAAATTTTATTATACCATTTGAACACAAACGTCTTATAGGCATATGTGACTCCCACTTCATATTCGACTTGTTTTTTTTTAAGAAACTCTTTGATTCCAATGCTTATGTGATAAAAAAAAAATTTCTTTGGCCACCTCCCTATGGGGGTCACCCCCAGCGAAAATTCCAAAATACCCCTGCTTCGGAAGTTCATTTTCGAAAGCGTCTTTTTTTGAAAAAATTGACTTATTTCGGAAGTTCATTTCCAAAAACATTATTTCGGAAGTTCACGTCCGAAATACTGCGATTTCTGCAGATTTATCAAAACACTCCCCCTCCCCCAATCATTTACCCTAAATCAAAACAAAAAGTGGCAAAGGCGAAAATTTGTGCAAACAGAATTCCAAAGCTGCAACAAGGCTCCAATCACACTGCTAAACAACATTCAAAAGCCCTCAATCCTAACACTTTGTAAGTTTTGAAATTTTTAGATCTATTATTCAAATGCATGTTATTTAGGGTTTTAATTGCATAAAGAAAATTTCTTCACCCACCTCCCAATCTTCTTGCCCACCCATGGTGAATTTACCACAATACCCCTTGTTTCGGAAGTTCATTTCCGAAACTGTACTTTTTTTTAAAAAAAAGGTGTTTTCGGAAATGCATCTCCGAAAACGTGTTTTTTTTAATATAAAATATTGATTTCGGAGATGCATCTCCGAAATAAAGTTACATTTTCAGAAAATGTGGTGTTTCGGAAGTTCATCTCCGGACGCACCCCCCTTGGGGAATTCGGAAATGAACTTCCGAAAATATGTCTGGACAGAAGAAAATGAAAAACAACAACAATTCGCTTTATTTAATCGGGTGAAGATTACAACGATAATATTACATATAATTAAAGTTACATATTGTTGATCACAGGTAGGTGGGGATGACTCAACATTTTGATAACATCGTCCGCCGATCTTTGAAGTTTCGCGTCCAACTCGATCGGGCCCTTCGAAGAAAATCGGTCGAACGTTGTCCACAAAACCGCCAAATCTTCGTCGTTCTTGATCTCAAAAGGTGTGAACTTAATGCCTCCCTCGTCGTTAAGCGATGGCGAGCGGTACTCGAGCTTGACAACCTTTCGATTCTCGGGACAGCGCAAAAGCGTGTTGAGCGACCGTATCAACTCCGCAAACGGCGTGTCGCGCGAGAAGCGAAATTGGAACGGCATCAGGTAGCCGGTTTCAAAGTAGACGAAAGCTAGGTGGGGGTAGGTTTGTGTCATTTGTGTTTTGTGGTGTGGAGAGGATGAAGAAGAGTGTGTATTTATAGACTTATTGGAGCATTGATGGCCTAACAAACCTTATCCTGCCTCAGGGGACATTTCGGAAATGAACTTCCGAAAATAGGCTCCAGACATGTATATTTCGGAAGTTCATTTCCGAATTATGCAGAAACAGACATAAATTTTGCATTTTGTTGACTGCATAGTGTGTTGTCTAAATTGAACATATGGAATTGACATTAACCATAAGTGGTGGAACAAGTGCATCATGAATTTTTGCAAACTTTTCTTGATTTTCGTATAGTCGGCCGTAGATGTCCCGATACGAAGTCAACTCCGCAAGAAGTTCCCGTCGGACTAAAGTGTGATTATTTTCCCCTTTACCGAGCAAACTCGCAACGACCCGATATCCACAATTGCCGTCTCCTCCAACATCAACGATGTTATCGATATATTTGTGCATAAAAAGTGGCATCTCATCAATGTAGACAATTGGTTTTTTTTTATCGGCGGTGTGCGAGGTGGCTTCGAAATACGGGCACCTTTGTTACCACTACTCTTGGACTTAGGTGTCTCATGAATTTCCGGTAACGATGCATCAACATGTTCAAAGTAGGAATGAGATCGTTTTGTTGATATGTCATCTTGTGTAATTTTGGACTTTTTCGGTGCACCTTTAGTCTTAACCGGTTGAGATGGCGGTTTCAAATCGGTGGTCTCCGGAAATGCGATCTTTCGCAATTGTTCTTTTATGTGCATTTTTGTTGTGTCGTCCGCTTTAGCAAACTTCTCCATTATCACTTCCAACTCGTCGGAGATGGTGATTTTGGAGTCATTTTCTTTCGGCGGGTCAAAATCATCAAAACAAAGTTTCTTCCAATGGTCGGCTACCTCATCCATGCGTATGGGTGAATTCAAATTCTTTTTTTTTTGCAAGTATACAAGCACATGGTAGGCCGTATGTCTTTCTAATCGTGCACCCACATAATGAACTATCCGGCCCCGTCGTCTCCGACCGCTTAGCTTCATGAAACAAAAAATTCAAACCCGTTCGAGATATGTTATAAATCAATTGGGAGAATAGAATTTGCCCTTTAAACCGGTGTTCCATAACCGTCTTGCTCCGACCGAACGATGTTTGAATTTCATTGTGTTGATTTTCAAGCATTTGGTTCACGGTGTCCCATCCCCGACACAAATCTCCCTTGCTATCACCCAACCACCTCTTGAAGACCGCATGTGCGGATTCAACTCGGTTAGTCGTGGTGCAACCAAGATGTCTAACTCGATTTGTCCAAGCGCACACGACTTTTTCTCTAACTTTGTCAAGAATGGTGGATTCGACATAATGACAAAAAGTCTTAAGGGAACCACACAATGACCTAAAGTGTACCAATTTCTCGGTATACACATCTTCGGAGTAGGCATCCAAAATTTCCCTCCATGCCGCCATTATCCTATCAACCACAACACCGGCTTTAACAATTTTACCGTTTTCATCCGGCCTATCTTTTGTCCCAACCGCGGGTTTCAACTTGCTTCTCACGTTGAAAGTTATGTGATACCGGCAAAGTAAAGCGGTAGATGTCGGAAAGACGGTATCGACCGCATTCATCAAAGCATTGTCCCGGTCGGTGACAATGACGTTTGGCATAACCGCTTGATCAACTAACAAAGACTTGCAAATTCCCAAGGCCCACGTAAAGTTGTCTTCTTTTTCACACTCCAAAAAAGCAAACCCCACCGAATAAGTCTTGTCCGTCGAGGTAACACCGACTATCTCTAGAAGCGGAAGCCTATACTTGTTGGTCTTGTACGTCGAATCCATCACAAGAACGGTTGGAAATGTGTTGAATAATTTGATACTTTCGGGATGAGTCCAAAAAATATCACGCACGGTAACTTTGTCCTCGGAGGTTCGGAAGCTTGAAACATAATTGTTATCGCCTAGAAGTTTCAAAAGTTGTTGCATTTCCGACCGAGGGCCCGTATTTAAAACCTTGAGATTGTGTCGTTCATTGTAAACTTGCTTGATATTTGAAACGCTATCCGGTTTCTTACGCTTCAAATCGGCAAGTATGTTGCGAGGCGCCACTTTGACTATCGTTAGGTCCGATATCACATTCCTCTCTTCGCGGGACAAACGACACGCCATTGGATGCCCGTGTAACTTGACATCCAAGGCATGATTATGCATTCCACAAATCACGGTTAACCGCCACAAATCATCAACCCTCCGAGTGGCACGCAACTTAAAGGGACACCCGCACTTTCTCGACCCCGTGTCCTCGTGTTTTAGCACCCGGTTTGATTGTACATAACTACCACCCCGTTCGCAATTCAAAACAACGAAAGCTTTCCGCCTACTATTTTCGCTGTCCGACCTTAAAATAACAATTGAAAATCCATTTTTGTTCGCTTCCTTCCGAACCCAATCAAGCAATTGTTCGCGATCGCCGAAGCTCTGATCAATTGTAAAATGTTGTCGAACATCGACCGCATTGATCATAGGAGTAACGTCAATAACCGGATCGTTATTAACGTTGAAAATTTCCGGAACTAATACTCCATCGTCTTGCACAATGTTGTCCGGATGCACCATACCTAACAAATGAATAAATTATCAAAAGTTGGCCAAAACTGTTTTTTTTTTACTGGCAGGCCTATTTTCGGAAGTTCATTTCCGAAATATGTTAGGTAACATATTTCGGAAATGAACTTCCTAATTATATCAGTGTTCAGCAGAATTTTGTTGAATCAATGTAGTGAAATAGGGAATGAAATAAGTGATGTTTACCTGAAATTGTAGCTTTTTATGCTCCCTTTAACGTGATCAACGGTTTGAAACTTGATTTTAGGACGAAAAATGGATGGAGATTGATTGGGTTTTGTGGAGGGTTTGGAAAAGTGTTGGAGAAAAATGATGAAATAGTGAAGGAGGGAAATTTGTATATGCAGAAATATTTTCGGAAATGAACTTCCGAAATATTAACGGTTTTGACATCTTCGGAGGTTCATTTCCGAAGACAAAAAAAATTCAAAAAAAAAAAGCGCTTCGGAAGTTCATTTCCGAAGCAGGGGTAGTTTTGGTTTTTCGCTGGGGGTCACCCCCATAGGGAGGTGGCTAAAGAAAAAATCTTGCATAAATGATATATGGTTAGGTTGTTAGTAGTATTTAGGTTGTTTAGAAGCATTTTGATTTGGTTTGAAGTTTGGTTTAGGGGTCTGCCATGGAAGTTGCAGAAAACTCCATTGCATGGGTGTTTCGGAAGTTCATTTCTGAAAACACCTCCATCCCAGTTTTCGGAAATGAACTTCCGAAATGTATCAGAAGTTCAAATTTTTTTTTATTTTGTCTATGCATATTAATCGTTTTCAATTGTTTACAGGAACATGTCAGGTAACCAACCAGCACGCAGGACTGCGTCTTCTAAAGAGGGCGCTAAGGGAAGAAAGGGTTCTTCAAAGAAGGAGGTGAAAGAGGTGAAGGAGGTGAAGGAGAAGAAGAAGCTTTTGACTGGTTCTGCTTCTCGTCCCCTGGGGGTCCATGGCTCGGACGCGCAGGCTCAGCCTTCAGGCGTGATCAACGCTGATGGTTCTGATACTGAGTGGGATGAGGATTGGTATAATTATCTTCATTCGGAGGAGTTCGCTCGTCAGGAAGAATAACGTGTTTTTATTTTGTTTGATGTGTATTTTGTAACGCTCGTCGGGCAGAATAACATGTTTTTGTTTTGTTTGACGTGTTTTGTTTTGTTTTGTTCTGATTTCGGATTGTATCGCACAGTGTTTTTGTATTGGATTTATCATGTTAGTTTTTGGAAGTGGTAACCGGGGTCGGAACATATGACGGAGGAGGTGGATGTCCGGAGGAAGAAGAACCGGAGGTACGTCCACCGCGAGACAAAGGAGCCAATCAATGTAAGCTATAGTTTATCATTATCATCTAGGGACGTCATTTCTAAAAAATCAAGATTAAAAATAATAAGATTTTTTTCCCAATTTTTTGTAATGACGTCCCCTGATGATAATGATAAACTATAGCTTACATTGATTGGCTCCTTTGTCTCGCGGTGGACGTACCTCCGGTTCTTCTTCCTCCGGACATCCACCTCCTCCGTCATATGTTCCGGCCCCGGTTACACCTCCTCCGTCATTTGTTACTTACAGTAGTACGTATTTTTATTAAAAGAATAAAAAAACCTTTTGAAATTTGGAAGCCTTTTTTTCTCCCCACCACTCTCTCATCCCCACCTACCCGTGTTCAACAATATGTAACTTTAATTTTATGTAATATTATCGTTGTAATCTTCACCCGATTAAATAAAGCGAATTGTTGTTGTTTTTCATTTTATTCTGTCCAGACATATTTTCGGAGGTTCATTTCCAAATTCTCCAAGGGGGGTGCGTTCGGAGATGAACTTCCGAAACACCACATTTTCTGAAAAGTAACTTTATTTCGGAGATGCATCTCCGAAATCAATATTTTATATTAAAAAAAACACGTTTTCGGAGATACATTTCCGAAAACACCTTTTTTAAGAAAAAAAGTACAGTTTCGGAAATGAACTTCCGAAACAAGGGGTATTGTGGTAAATTCACCAGGGGTGGGCAAGAAGGTTAGGAGGTGGGTGAAGAAATTTTCTAAAAAAAATCTTTCATTAGCTAGAATGAAGGAAATTATTAATACTAACTTCTACTTTAATTTATATTGTGTTCACCATTCCTTCTCTTTTTTTCTATGCAAAACAGGAAACATGCATGCTGCTTGATATTGATACGTAGTGCTAGAACGGTAGGATTATGACATGTTGACTTGAGAGGTTTATGATTTTAAGGTTTATTTTAAATTTCTAATTTACTTCATCTTTTTCTTTTTAAATATTATTTTAGTATAAAATTCTTCAATCAAGATACTAGATTTTTAGAGTTATTTTTTTATTATATTCTCATTTATTTATTTTTTTCAAATAAATTTAATCATTATCTCTCTCTTTTTCTATTAGAGGTGTAGGAAGTAATTCATGAATAATAGAGGTGTAGATTGTAAATAATCAAAATGGGCTTTAGACATTCTATAAATACCAGCTAGTATAGCCTTTTGTAAATAACAATTATACGGAGTGTTACAGAATTGAATGAATGAAAACTCTTTTCATCTTCTTCTTCTTCACTTTGTTTTGCTCACTCTCTGATCATTGTTCCTACGCTTTGGAGATTGTGCAAGATTCAATATGGTATCAGTAGCATTTTTTTTCAAATCTTGAATCCACCAGATTTGATTTTCCTTTCCGCATTTCACTCTTGCTTCGCAATCTCCATCATTTTTCATTCACTTTATCATACAACAAAAACCTTTTTTCATACATCACTCCGATCATCCCGGTCAGGTTTTGGTTTCACACCCCTTGACATAAGAGAATTACCCGTCGTGGCGCTGCTCCATTCTTATCGCTCTCCGTGCCAATAACAAGATCGGATTTATTGATGGTTCGATTCCGCAACCTCCTGATGGCGATCCTCAGTTTCATCTATGGCAGCGCAATGATAATGTTGTTGCATCTTGGCTTTTGAATTCTGTTTCAAAAGAACTCGCTGCAAGCATCATTTACGCATCTACCACAGCGGCAATATGGAGTGATCTTCAAGAATGATTTCTTCAAAACAACGACCCTCGATTGTTTCAACTGCGTAAATATTTCACCTGTACTCAAGGAACTCTCTCTGTTGGTGCATACTACTCCAAAATTAAAGGACTCTGGGAAGAACTAGCTGAATTTCGCCCAATTCATCAATTCGTGTGCGGAGGTGTATCCCCTTTGACTGACCACATCAACCGTGAGTATGTTCTTACCTTCTTGCTAGGATTGAATGAAACCTTCAACCCTATTCGTAGCCAAATCCTTCTCATGGATCCTTTGCCTTCAGCTAGCCGTGTGTTCTCTCTTGTGATTCAAGAAAAGAAACAGAGGACAATCAATGTTATTCCTACTGATAACACTGAAACCCTAGCTTATGCTATCCATGATTCTAATGGTTCCAAGTCCAAGACTGGAAAGAAAGATAGACCTCCGTATTCTCATTGTGGTGTACTTGGTCATATCAAGGATAAGTGTTTCAAGCTTCATGGTTATCCACCTGGATACAAAAAGACCAAATCCACTTCTACTTCCAATTCTGCAGTAAATGCAGTCAACACAGGCATTGAAGATGACATGCCATTGAACACCAAACAATACCAGCAGCTCTTTGCTTACATCCAAGGCCAGATGACTCGCCAATCTTCCTTTGGATTTGCATCAGGTGATTCAGTTGGTATGATTTTAACTTCCTCACATCACAATGAATATCCTCTCACACACACTTGGATTGTTAATTCAGGAGCCACGTCACATATTGCGCACTCTTTACTCTTGTTTAGTTCATATGAATTGATGTCCAATAAATTTGTGACTTTGCCCAAGAAAAATAAAGTTCCAGTTTTTGCAATAGGCACAGTTGTATTGAACTCTGATTTAATGTTGAAAAATTTGTTATACATTCCTAAGTTCCATATAAATATTTTAGCTGTTGGTCAGTTGTTGAATGAGTCCTCATTATTTGTTGTTTTCTCTAATTTTCAATTTTTGATTCAGGACACAGTCTCAAGGGGAAGGTGATTGGCACGGGTGAATATACTCATGGCCTTTACTTTCTCAAAATTCAACCTGAATGTACCTCTGCTGCTCTTAATTTATGTTCTAATAAGAGTATGTCAACTATACCAACATGTAATTGTGTTAGTAATATTTCTGTTTCCACTTGGCATGCTAGATTAGGCCACTTTTCTGATCATGTGTTACAAATTATTCATAATAAAGTTCGTGATTTAGTTCCTCTAAATGCTTCACATCATGATTTTTGTAAGATTTGTCCTCTTACTAAATTTCATTGTTTACCCTTTAGTTCGGCTAATAATCATAGTGCCTTACCCTTTGATTTAATTCATTGTGATGTGTGGGGTCCTTTTAGTAAGTCCACATATGATGGTCATCACTATTTTCTGACCATTGTTGATGACAACACAAGATACACATGGATACACTTAATGAAACATAAGTCTGAGGCAACTATGTTAATTAAACTATTTTTTAAGTTTATCAAAACTCAATTTAACACTTCTATAAAGGATATTCGCAGTGATAATGCAAAAGAATTACAGTTAATTGATTTCTTACAAGATGAAGGGGCAGTACATCAGTTTTCGTGTCCTCACAAGCCTCAACATAATTCAGTGGTTGAGAGGAAGCATCAACACCTCCTAAATGTGGCAAGAGCTTTATTGTTCCATTCCAAGGTTCCTATCCATTTTTGGGGTGATTCTGTTAACACAACTGCATTCGTGATCAATAGAACACCTTCTCTTGGATTGGACAACAAGTCACCTTCTGAGCTGTTACATAATAAGGTACCTGACTATGCTTCTCTAAGGGTATTTGGCTGTTTGTGCTTTGCTGCAACCATACCTGCTAATAGAAATAAATTTACCCCATGGGCTACACCTTGTGTCTTGCTTGGTTATCCACCCGGAGTGAAAGGCTATAAACTCTTGGTTTTGGAAACTAGAAAGATCATGATTACTAGAGATGTATAATTTCAAGAGTCTATATTCCATTTTCATTCCATCACAGATACCAACCTTTTATCCCCTTTGTCTTTTGACACAGTCTTACCCAAACCTCTTGCTGAACCTATATGTCCTGCAGCACCTAACCCTATGGACCATACTGAACCTCATGAGACACATCCTGACAGCCTTGTACCTGTTACAGGTTCACCCACTATACCTTGTACTAGTCACCCTCCATTACCTGTTGCACAAACTGAGTCACATAGAAGGTCTTCTAGAGTACATAGACCACCTTCTTATCTTCATGATTTTCAATGCCACGTTCAATATTCTATTCAAAATCACCTATCTTATGACTCACTTCACCCTTCCTACAAACATTTCATATGCCAAATATCTACCATCTATGAACCTTCGTTTTATCATCAAACAGTCACTAGCCCTGAATGGAGACATGCCATGGCAGAAGAGATCGTTGCTTTGGAAGCTAATAACACTTGGTCTATTCAACCAC
The DNA here is from genome assembly GCF_029867415.1 of Vicia villosa. Taxonomy (NCBI): domain Eukaryota; kingdom Viridiplantae; phylum Streptophyta; class Magnoliopsida; order Fabales; family Fabaceae; genus Vicia; species Vicia villosa. The sequence goes on from NC_081180.1 coordinate 56,712,242, forward strand.
TCCCTCAAGGAAAAAATCGGTTGGGGATCGCTGGATATACAAAGTGAAATATCGAGCTGATGGATCTCTAAATCGGTATAAAACAGGCCTTGTAGCTCAAGGGTTCACCCAACATGATGGGGTTGATTTTTTAGACACTTTCTCCCCTGTCGCCAAACTCACAACTGTGCGAATCTTACTCTTCATTGCTGCTCAGATATGCTGGAGTTTTGTGCAACTTGACATTAGTAATGCGTTCCTTAACGGAGATTTAACTAAAGAGGTATATATGCAGCTGCCTAAGGGCTATCCAATCAAGGGGGAGAACTTGGTATGCAAGCTCATCAAGTCATTGTATGGATTGAGGCAAGCATCCAGACAGTGGTACCAAAAGTTCAGCTCCACCCTCACTTCAATAGGGTTTGAACAATCTCCGGCAGATCATTCCTTATTCTGCAGTGGTAATGATTCTTCCTTGGTTACTTTATTAGTCTATGACGATGACATAGTTCTTGCAGGCCCTGGCCCTCAAAGACTGGGGCAAGTTGAAGATCTCTTGAAGAAGCATTTCAAGTTGAAAGTTCTTGGAGATCTCCATTACTTCCTTGGTTTGGAGATTGCACAATCCAAGAAAGGCATTCATCTTTGTCAGAGAAAATACACTCTGCAACTTCTTCAGGATACCGGTTACACAACCTCTAAACTTGTGGTTGTTCCCTTGGACTCCTCTGTATCCTTCAATGACACTAATGGTGAGATTCTAGATGATATTTATGGCTACGGGAGATTGATTGGAAAGCTTATGTACTTGAAAATATCGCTTCCAGAAATCACATATGATGTAAATAGACTGAGCCAATTTATGCAGCACCCTCGCACTCCACATTTGAATGTCGTGCACCATGTCCTACAATACCTAAAGGGTACTCCTGCCAAAGGGCTGTTTTTTTCTGCAAACTCTTCCTTTTGACTCACAGCCTTTGCAGATGTTGATTGGGGTAGTTGCAGATTCACGAGAAAGTCCACCACTGGGTTTTGTATTTTTTTAGGAGGTGCCTTGATAGCTTGGAAATCAAAAAAGATAACCTATTGTGGCCCAATCATCTGCAGAAGCCGAATATCGTGCCTTAGCGTCTCTAACATCTGAGTTGTTATGGATTAAACAACTGTTCAGAACGTTTGAGATTCCGTTGCAATCTGTTATGGTTTTATGTGATAGCCAGTCAGCAATTAAATTGGTTTCGAATCCACTAAGCCATGAACACTCCAAACACGTGGACATTGATTGTCACTTTATCCATCAACAAGTTCAGACACAGTTTTTGAAGCTAGTACATGTTAAGTCGCATCAACAGCTTGCTGATCCTCTCACCAAAGCACTGTCGAAGCCTTTAAATAAGTTCCTTATATCCAAGTGGTGATTGCTCGATATCTATCTTCCCACTTGATGGGAAGTATTAGAGGTGTAGGAAGTAATTCATGAATAATAGAGGTGTTGATTGTAAATAAGCAAAACGGACTTTAGACATTGTATAAATACCATCTAGTATGACCTTTTGTAAATAACGATTATACGGAGTGTAACAGAATTGAATGAATGAAAACTCTTTTCATCTTCTTCTCCTTCACTTTGTTCTGCTTACTCTCTGATCATTGTTCATACATTATGGAGATTGTGCAAGATTCAATATTTTTTAATAACTAATTTTAGAAAAAATGTGAATTGGAGTTATTGATAAAGCAAGGGGTATAATTGACAAATTAAAACATTAAATTATAAAAACTACACTTAAATATAAACAACAAAATTCTTCTAAAACAACACTTAAAAAAAATTGAGAGAATATTATTTATTTCGGACCGTCCAAAAGATCTAATACTGAATGTTGAACATATAAACTCTTTTTTCTACTGAACAGATATTCTCTCACGCGGGTATTCTATCAATCGTTCAAATCAATTTGACGGAAGACTTCAATTCATGTCTTGAGAAGAAAAGTGCGTCATTACTCTAATATTCAAATTCTCTCCTTCAAAGAACATTTTTTACTTAATTATTGAAATGATAATTTTATACGGCAATCGACTCTTCATCGCATTGAAAACTCAGAATCACTATAACAAATTCTGAATTCTCATTTATCGATGAACTGTAATTCTACTACATAATTGTATTAAGGAATTAATTAAGAAAGATTTTTTCTTTACCCACCTCCTAACCTTCTTGGTCACCTCTGGCGAATTTACCAAAATACCCTTTTTTTCGGAAGTTCATTTCCGAAAACGTACTTTTATTGAAAAAAAATGTGTTTTCGGAGATGCATTTCCGAAAACACCCCCTTTTTGAGTTTTCGGAGATGCATTTCCGAAAATATGGGAGGGGGTGTCTTCGGAGATGCATTTCCGAAAACACCTTTTTTTTTAGTTTTCGGAGATGCATTTCCAAAAATATGGGAGGGGTGTCTTCGGAGATGCATATCCGAAATATTCCAAGACCAAATTGGTCTTGGAATGTTTCGAATATACAATTCCGAAAGAATTGAATAATTATTAAAAAATTAAAATCAAGGTGAATCAATACAATTAATAGGTATAAAATCAAGGTGAATCAATAAAATAAAGGTGAATCAATAAAATAAAGGTGAATCAAAATTTCTTAAACAATTTTAAAGTTAAAAATTATTTTACTAACTATATAAATCAAAAACATTAAGTAAATTTTGAATTATACTAACTTATATAGAATTAAATATAAAATTTCTTCATTAAATAAAATTAAGAAAAAATCTTTTTTTAATTTTTTTAAACTAAATAAAAAATTATAACTCATTTTTAATTATGAATCAGAATAAAAATATATAAATATATAATAATAATTATTAATTTTATAAGTGAAATATATAAATATATAATATATAAATATATAATAATTATTATAAATTAAAACACTCATTTTTTTAATTTTTATAATTATTATATAAATATATAAATATATTTATAATTAATATATAATTATTATATAAATATATAAATATATAAATATATAAATATATAGTAATTTTTATAAATATATTATAATTATTATACTTATTATATAAATATATAAATTAAAACACTCATTTTTTTAATTTTTTTTAAATATATAATAATTAATATAAATATATAAATAAAAAATTATAACTCATTTTGTAAGTGAAATTACTTTAATTTTTTTAATTAAAATTATTTTAAAATTCAAAATATGAATCAAATAGAAATATATAATAATTATTATTCATAACTCATAAATTATATCAAAATATATAATTATTATCATTCATTATCTATAAATTATATCAAATTTATGATATGTGAATTAATTAATATCCTATAATTAATTTTTGGGATTTTTATTATTTTTTTTGTTTTTTCGGAAATGCATCTCCGAATTAATCAAAATTCCAATTTTTGGGATTTTTTCGGAGATGCACTTCCGAAGTCTGGAAAAATTTAGAAAAAAAAATATTTCAGAAATACATTTCCGAAGCAGAGGTAAAGTGGGGTTTTCGCATGGGGTGACCCCATAGGGAGGTGGGTAAAGAAAAAATCATTAAGAAAATGCCATGTCCTTAATTTATTCATGAGTAGCTAAACTTTCAACATCTGCTTAGATTTTGTGTAAAAAAGATTTCACTTTTTCAGCACCACAAATTTGACATGTGGGCTCATGTCTAACGCCTGTCAACTTTCTGTATGCCACATTAATTCTAAATGTCTTTATCAAATATGTACATAAATAAGATCGGTTCTTGCTGTGAGTCAAAAAGCAACTTCAATCAGCTGCACACAAAGAAAGAAAATTGAGGAGAGAAAGCTCAGAAAATGGATGATTGTACGAATTTTTAGATGACTATAATTATTATTTGAGGTATTCTAAATAAACATTACAATTTTAATTTAAAAAATACTTTTATTACAGTAGGTTAATGTGTTTTTGAATTAATTTTTCTTTAACATTATGCTCACACCCTGCATGATTCGGAAAATAAACTTAGGGTTAAGTATTTTGCACTATGTCATATGGACAAACTATGAAAAACCTGTAAAAGAAAATTTTAAATTTCATCCATCTTTAACATTTTAAGATTTCTTTTGGTTAATTTTAATTTATTTTACTTTGGATATTAAAACATTCAAAATCAAACACATTTACATAAATTATGTAGCACCTGTAGGCTGTGTGTTTCTGTGTCTTATTTTATTCACCTAAATATATTTATAACATATAATATTTGTAATGTTAATAAAAGTATATTTTTAATATATTTAAATTGTACAATTTTTTAACAATCTTACTTCCTCTCTCACCTACACTTCTATTTCAATTATCTTTCTTCCTCTCTCACTAATATTTTTATTTGAATAATTTTTTTATTATATATAAAATAATATTTATTTATTATTTAAATATTTATTTCATATTTTAAATTTATTAAATAATCATTTAAAAAAATATTATTTGATATTTAATAAACTATTTAATAATTATTTAAAATGAGATTCTACATTTTAAAATTGGCTTAAATGCAATTTTGGTCCCTCTATTTATCATTTTTTTCGATTTTAGTCCCCTCATTTTAAAATCCATGTTTTTAGTCCTTTTTTAAAGATTTTTTAAGGATTTTAGTCCCCCTTCCAATTTGAGAGTAAAATTGAATGACATGGGACTAAAATGATGATATGTCATTGCCACATTTACCGAATTTAAATCCATGTCATTTTCATTAATAATAATAATTATGTTATTTATTAAAAATAATTTATTATTATTAAAACTCCAAAAATCAATTAAAAAATAAAATAACAATAGTAATTATTATTATATTATTTAAAAAAATTAATTTAGTCCCTAAAGTGAAAACAAAAAAACAAAAAAAATATGATTAACAAATTATTAAAGTTATTCCTTCCAATCCCTAAATTACAACCAAAGAACCCAGAAAAATATAATCACCAAAATCATAAATCTATTCATTCCAATCCCTAAATTAAAACCAATTAACCCAAACAAATATAATCAATGAAATCTATTCCGAGCTTAATAGCAAAGTTTCAGATGGAAGAAAAAAGGTACTCAATTTCTTCCTCTCTCCTTTCTGCTACTGTGTAGTATTGTCGTTCGTTGTCATGAAGCTGCGTCGGTTTTGACAGTTACAGAGTTGTTGAATCGCGGATCTTTGGTGATATTGAATCGGTTAGAGATGCAAGTTGCTAAGATTGCATATCTGAGGGAGATCGATTGATGAAGATGTTGTAAGTTATTTGATTAGAGATGAATCGAAGAAGATACGAGGATGTTGTTGATGCGGTGAAGCTGTGACGGCCGCGGTTTGCAAGTCTGCGCATTGATAAGGTTCAGATTGTGAATTTTGTGGTTTGTTGAAGGTATAAGCTGCGATGAAGATGATGATATTGCGGTTTACGCGGATTTTGTGGGGTTGTAAAATGTTGAAGGAGATTGATAAAAAATGGTGAGGTGAAGGATTTGTGTTGATGCTGAGTTTATGATGTGGTGCATCAGTTTCAGGTGATGCGGATGGTTTGGAGGATTTCAATGGGATTCAATTTTCAACAGATTTATTTGATGGAGATCGAAGAGAACTGCTGATTTTTATTTTGGCAACATAACTTCTTCTATATTTTTCTGGGTTAATTGGTTTTAATTTAGGGATTGGAATAAATAAATTTATGATTTTGGAGAATATAATTTTCTGAGTTTTTTGGTTGTAATTTAAGGATTGGAATGAATAATTTTAATAATTTGTTAATCATATTTTTTTGTTTTTTTTGTCTTTCAGTTTAGGGATTAAATTAAATTTTTTAATATTATAATAATAATAATAATTTTATTTTTTTAATTGATTTTTGAAGTTTTAATAATAATAAATTATTTTTAATAAATAAGATAATTATTATTATTAATGAAAATGACATGAATTTAAATTCGGTAAATGTGGCAATGACATATCATCATTTTAGTGCCATGTCATTCAATTTTACTCTTAAATTGGAAGGGGGACTAAAATCTTTAAAAAATCTTTAAAAAAGGACTAAAAACATGGATTTTAAAATGAGGGGACTAAAATCGAAAAAAATGATAAATAGAGGAATCAAAATTGCATTTAAGCCTTTAAAATTTGATATTTAATACTCATATAATAAAAATAATTACTTATTTCATATTTAAAAATTTTAAAATGTGATTGAATTTTTAAAATATCTTTAAACATTTTAAAATTTTATTTAATATTTAATCATTATTAAATATAAAATAATTATCAAATATGAAAAAATTATTATTAAATATGAAAAAAATACTAAATATAAAATAATTATTAAATATGAAATAAATTTTTAAATATTTAAACATATTTTAAAAATTCAATCATATTTTAAAATAATACATCTAGAGGAGAATGCAATCAATTGTACAAAATAATACATCTAGATTTTCTATTGCCAATAACATGCCAAATCCAAACAATTGTTTTTATATTCCAAATCACATCATCCAACACATGAGTTTTACCTAGCAAAATCAACTTGTTTCTCACATTCCAAATTGACTAAATAGTTGCCAAACAAGACAAATCTTCTTCTTCTTTGCCTTCCGCTTCGATGCTTGTGAGAAACGCAGAAGGTGATCTAAAACAACAAATTGTTCCAAATTGTTCAACCCTAGCCACATATGAATATTGCACCATACCTTTTGGCTAAACCTACAAGTGAATAATAAGTGCTCTAGATCTTCATACACTTCACAACACAGTGCACAAACCTTGTCTTCACTATTTTTTATAATCCCCCTCTTAACCAGTTGATCCTTAGATGGCAATCTATTGAGTATTACTCTCAAACCAAACACCTTAAATTTTGACAGAATATTCATTCCCAAAACTTCTTCAAAGCCTTTTGTTTGTCGCTTGTTAAGAAGTCTTCAAGATCTCTATCCCGGATCAAATTATAGCAGCTCTTAACCGAGAAAACCCCATCTTGAATATTTCTCCATTTGACAATATCCAAGGCCGCACCATCAGGTTTTACATCAGATAAAAGCTCAATGAGCTCCAAAGCTTCCAAGGCTGCTAGTGGTTTTCCCAATATATCGTCGGTAGCAACTTTAAAATCCCAAAACAAAGCTCCCATCTGAAAATATCCTATGTCTCAAATCTTTCCCTCCTGCTTCAAAGACAATCTAAACAGAGTAGGAAAATTATTCTTAAGGAGATACTCCCCTGCCCATCTACTGTGCCTGAAATATATGTTCCTGTCAGAGCCAAGTTTGAAATCTAAGTTACCTGCAAAATAATCAATAGAATTAGTTTTCGACTAACTTGCTGACATGGTGTCCTTCCACCAAACTGAGCTTTTTATGCTTAACATTGGATTCCCTCCCATCAACACATTATGTTGCAAGTCACCATATCTAGCGCCCAAAATACGCTTCCAAAAGAGCTTTTCTTCCTTCAAAAAACTCCACTTTCATTTACACAATAGAGCTTTATTAAAGTAGCCAATATGTCTTATTCCAAGACCTCCTTCCTCTTTCGGTTTGCAAATATTGTTCCAACTCACTCAACTAATGCATCTTTTCTCATCATCTCCACACCATAGGAATCTACTTTGGATTTGAATGATATCCTTTATGATCTAAACTGGAGCTATATAAAAAGACTTAATATAAATCGAGATACTTGACAAAACCGAATTCAATAAAGTCACCCTTCCCCTAATAGATAGCAATCTGGCCTTCCATGTTGAAAGCTTTTTCTTGATACTCTCCCAAACTGGATTCCATGCCATGCATCTCCTTGGTCGCCCCCACTAGAACACCTAAAAATTGGAATGGAATGACATCCCAATAGCAGCTTAAAAATTGTGAAGCACACTCCATAGAATCCTCTATTACATTCACATCATAAATCTTGCTTTTGAAAAAATTGACCTTTAGTCCAAACACAAGTTCAAACCCTCTAAAGATAGCCTTATTGCTCCACAAATTGGTCCAACAACCGCTCCCTACCACCACCGTGTCGTCTGCGAATTGAAATAAGTTGACTTCTAGATCTTTATTCACCTTCTAACCTTTAAAATTGCCACATTCTACCGCCATTCTCACCTTTCCTGCCAACCCTTCTACTATCAAAGTGAATAAAAAAGGTGATAACGGATCGCCTTATCTTAATCCCTTTTCGAACCAGAAATTCTTTGTTGGAGATCCATTAACCAATATTGATATGGAACTATTGAAAATACATGCTTCAATCCAATGACACCACTTGTTTCCAAACCCAAATTTTTGTAACATACACCTCAAGAAATTTCAGTTAACACAATCATTAGCTTGCTGAAAGTATGCCTTGAAGATGAAACATTCCCTCTTCTCCTTTTTAGCATGATCGATAATTTCTTTAATAGCTAAAACCCCATTCAAAATATGTCTTCCTTATACAAACGCGGACTGTGTTGGAGAAATTATCCCTTTCAAGACCTTTTTCATCCTGTTGGAAAGAATTTTTGCAAGGATTTTGTATAGACTCCTGTTGGAGCGGTAAAGCGGCAAGCAACAAAAGTTTTGGAAATATTTATCCGGGAATTTATCGTGTCCACAGAGATTAGTGCTACTGAACTGCCGTTCGACGGATTCTCTTTAGTTTGGGTTAAAATGGGTTTTAAGTAAACAAGGAAAATATAACATTTGAACATAAACTAAATTCATTCTTGATAGAGAATAACTTATCTGGTTTGAATCTAAACCACTCCTCACAAACTTAGATTTATCACTCCGCCGTACTCAATCTACAATACTCATCAGAATCACCACATATCCCTCACATTAATGTCCATTTCTGCAACACCGACGGAAATTCAACTATATTGCTCTTTCGACGATGTCTCAACCGATCGAACAACACAGAAGCATTAAACTCAGATATTAAGTGGATGTTAACCCCAATCCTATGTCTAGAATCAAAAGCTAACAGATATCCTCCTAATCAAGATTTGTGATGTCTATTTCTACAACAACACAAATCTAAAACATTTAAGCAAAAAGATCAAGGAAACACCCATTAAGATTTGTAAAGCAAATATATTATACAACTAGTACAAAGAGTAACAAACATCCATGGGTTTAGAGTATTTACATACAAACTCACCAAAAGAGAAATACAAAGAGAAGAGAAGAAGAAGAAAACCAAATCTTTCGCGGTGTCAATCACGTGCAAAGAAGCTTCGACTCCGGATCATCCGATTGCAAGCTCCAATGGTGTTTCCAAGCTAAATCCACCCAAAAATGACCTAGGATGAGTTGGGGTTCAAAAATACCCAAAACATAACCTAAAAAATCTGATTTTCGCCTATTTATGAAATTTTCAGATCTGTCCAGCGCGCGTCGCGCGCAGGAGCGCGCATCGCGCCCAAACTGCTGTCTTGAAAAAACAGCTTTTAGTAAAAATGACGTAACTTGAGAACCGTAACTCCGATTTGCGCCCGGTTTGAAGCGTTGGAAAGCTTATTCAATTTCCTATCTAAAAATGAATAAATGGCAGTCAAATTGATGATTTTATCATCCTCATTTTGATCCTTAGCCACCGAATGAATTGATTCCGTCGCTCAAATTCGCACATTTGAAGCCGTGTCTTCGACACTTTATTGCTCATGCTCCAAATACGCAATAATACCTACAAAAAGAGAAGTAAACTATCAAAAAGTATAAAAGTGTATGAAAATATATCTATTCACAAAGTATATGTATTTATACACAAAACGGGGTATTATTCGAACGGTATTAACAAAAAATATCGATAAGTGCAACAAAACATATATACAAAATAACTACATTTTGGCACTTAACAACTCTCCCCAACTTGAATTTGTTTGCCCTCAAACAAGGCCAAACACTCAAAGAGTCAAAAGTAAAAATCCAAAGAATCAAGAATCAACAAGATTTAGAAAAACGAAACAATTGTACGGTTCAAACAAAAACGTACGAACAAAGTAAATACTTACCACAATCCTACAACGACAACATGAAAACGAAACGAATCCTAAGTACAAAAATCATACAAAACATTCTAAACAAAACATGCTCAATCATGAATCACGCCTAGCAAAAACTCATCGGTAGATGAAAAACACCGAAAGGTGAGGACTTTGACACACACCCAACAATCTTGCAAACAATAGACAAAATTATGCATTCATCCAAAAATAGTATTGAAAATGCAATGGCACGAATCACAAGGGCTTTCAAGGTTGTAATGTGGCTCGGTTAACAAACAAGTGATAAGTCCTAAAGCTAATCGAAACAAAAACTTGCCTAAACCTAAGGGAGTAATTACTTCCACAAAGTTTCAAACAATGAAATTCTAATCAAACTTCTTCTTCATCACATGTTTCACACCAAACACAATACTTATTAACACAAATCTTATTCCAAACTCTTTTTGATATTTTTTTTCTTCAAATTTTTCTCTTTTTTCTTTCTTTTTCTTTTCTTTCTTTTTCACACATTTTTTTCTTTTTCTTTCCACAACCTCATACCAATCACAACATAAGAAAGCAAACATCCACTCCCCAACTTGAATTCAACCATAACATAAAGTGAATACTCCCTACTTTCTAAGGCAAGAGAAAAATACAACTAAACATCATAGGTGAAGGGTTCAAGAAATACGATAATCAAAATCCATCAAAAATGTGAACTATGTCTCAAGTTCAAAAACAAAATGGACAGTGATAAAAAGGCTCAAAGGGGTTACGAATGGTCACACACTCACAAGGTAAATTGACATTTGGCTATGGTAGTTGTGCTCAAAATCAAACAAGTGCCTTGATCACTTTCGTGCATTCACAAAATCAATACAAACGAAAGATTAAACATAATAACATCCAGTTAAAACAAGAAATGTTGGTCACTCACATATGTATACAATGGAAAGCCACCTCACATTTATGTTAAAAAGGGAAAACTAATTGTGATTCAAGTCATGAGCAAGTTATGCAAAAAGAATGAGTAATATGAAATTTGTACAAATGAAAAGTCTCATAAACATGTTATGCTATAGAAAGCGATAAACGAGTACCTTGCTACGTACAAATTTGAACAATCATTACCGCACAACCGGCATGTTGAATCAATCAAAATCAGAGAATTACTAGATGAGACTCCAAGTAATCGGGCCAAAATTTGAGTCTAAACAACAACAAAAGAATTAAAAATAAAACTATAAAATACTATACTATAAAGCCTTGGTGTAAGTGGGAAAAAGGCGGGCCAAGTGAACAATTAAAAAGAATTCATTAGCCAAAAGTTACAAGGCGCGCGACGCGCCCATTAGACCGCGTGACGCGCGCTATGTTCTGCCAAGCCAAGCTCTTCTGCTCCCAAGCCGCGCGACACACCCTCTTTGCGCGCGACGCGCGCTACACCAGATAAACAAAAACCAGTGCAGCAAAACAGAAACTCAGAGCAACCTCCACTTATCACCTACACTTCTCATTTACAGAAAAACAGAAAAATAAAATTGTTGGGGTGCCTCCCAACATGCGCTTGTTTTACGTCGTTAGCTCGACGCCTTTATTGTGCACGGTAGTAACTTCCTCCACGATACGCCAATACTTTCGCCTCAACGCAACCTAAAGAAAATATCCTAACCACACACGAACAAACATTACGAAACAAGAGAATATACAACAATACGTAAACAACACGTATTAACAAACACTTAACGATAAGAAAAACCACAATTTTTACAAAAGTTTGGTGAAATTAACTAAACAAGTTGAAAAGTGAAGATTTGAAATTAAAGAACTATCCGAGTTCAACTTGTTTAATAATTCCACCAAACAAAATTAGAACATGTATCTATACAATCCACTATACAAAAGTATACAAGTATAAGGAAATTCACAAATATACGATATTCACAAAACTCAAAAACAAAGAAACTATCGCAATGCGAATTCAATAGAAACACCAATCCCCGGCAACGGCGCCATTTTGTTGGAGCGGTAAAGCGGCAAGCAACAAAAGTTTTGGAAATATTTATCCGGGAATTTATCGTGTCCACAGAGATTAGTGCTACTGAACTGCCGTTCGACGGATTCTTAGTTCTTTAGTTTGGGTTAAAATGGATTTTAAGTAAACAAGGAAAATATAACATTTGAACATAAACTAAATTCATTCTTGATAGAGAATAGCTTATCTCGTTTGAATCTAAACCACTCCTCACAAACTTAGATTTATCACTCCGCCGTACTCAATCTACAATACTCATCAGAATCACCACATATCCCTCACATTAATGTCCATTTCTGCAACACCGACGGAAATTCAACTATATTGCTCTTTCGACGATGTCTCAACCGATCGAACAACACAGAAGCATTAAACTCAGATATTAAGTGGATGTTAACCCCAATCCTATGTCTAGAATCAAAAGCTAACAGATATCCCCCTAATCAAGATTTGTGATGTCTATTTCTACAACAACACAAATCCAAAACATTTAAGCAAAAAGATCAAGGAAACACCCATTAAGATTTGTAAAGCAAATATATTATACAACTAGTACAAAGAGTAACAAACATCCATGGGTTTAGAGTATTTACATACAAACTCACCAAAAGAGAAATACAAAGAGAAGAGAAGAAGAAGAAAACCAAATCTTTCGCGGTGTCAATCACGAGCAAAGAAGCTTCGACTCCAGATCATCCGATTGTAAGCTCCAATGGTGTTTCCAAGCTAAATCCACCCAAAAATGACCTAGGATGAGTTGGGGTTCAAAAATACCCAAAACATAACCTAAAAAATCTGATTTTCGCCTATTTATGAAATTTTCAGATCTGTCCAGCGCGCGTCGCGCCCAAACTGCTGTCTTGAAAAAACAGCTTTTAGTAAAAATGGCGTAACTTGAGAACCGTAACTCTGATTTGCGCCCGGTTTGAAGCGTTGGAAAGCTTATTCAATTTCCTATCTAAAAGTGAATAAATGGCAGTCAAATTGATGATTTTATCATCCTCATTTTGATCCTTAGCCACCGAATGAATTGATTCCGTCGCTCAAATTCGCACATTTGAAGCCGTGTCTTCGACACTTTATTGCTCATGCTCCAAATACGCAATAATACCTACAAAAAGAGTAGAAAACTATCAAAAAGTATAAAAGTGTATGAAAATATATCTATTCACAAAGTATACGTATTTATACACAAAACGGGGTATTATTCGAACGGTATTAACAAAAAATATCGATAAGTGCAACAAAACATATATACAAAATAACTACATTTTGGCACTTAACAACACCCGACCAACCATATTGGTTGGTATTCATTATTCATTCAAACCTTGTGAATTACGATTCTTTGGGATTAAGGCGATGAAGTACGTTGTTATTTCTTTCGGAAGGCAAGCAGAGGTGTAGAACTCTTTAACAAACTTGTCAATATCTTCCTTTAAAAAAGAATAGCATTATTGTAAAAACTTGAAATTGATTTCGTCGGACCCAGGACTTTTGTCCCCATCAGAATCCCACACAACTCTTCTAATCTCCTCATTTGTAAACTTTGTTTTCAATGATAATTTTTCTTCCTCTGTTATTTGATTAAACACCAGACTCTCTAGACCCGTCTTTCTCTAAGAGTGTGTTTGGATGGAGCATTTTAACGAGGGAAAGTAATGTTTTGAGGGAATTTAAAATGATTTGACCATAATCCATTGTTTGGATACAAAAATGAAGAATTGTTAAAATGATGAAAATTTATGGAGTATTTCATCTAAGTTAAATTTAATCATTTTGAAATGACACCAAAAACCAAAGAATTTGAAATTCCTCTCATGTTCCATAGAATGTATTTGTTATTATTATTTCTTCAAATTTTACAAATTGGTCCTCATATTTTCCAAAATTATAAAATTGACCCCAAAAAATTTATATTTTATAAAAAATGACCCAAAAAATCTAACAATGAATTACCATAATACTTCATCCAAACAAAATAATTTAAAATGAATGGATTTCAATTGAATCATTTGAATTGCTTTGAATTTTAAATTCCCTTAAAATTTCTAATTACCTCATCCAAACACACTCTAAGTGTTTCCTTAAACTTGTCTTCGAAGACTTTAAGGATTTCACTTCTTACATCCTCGAAAAGTTTCCCAAAGAAAAGAGTTTTACAAGAATAATAATAGAATAATATATTTAAATAAAGTTTATATTTATTTATACAAAAAAATTGTGATATACTTATTGTGCTTTTGAAATGCAAACTGTCTTATTTAAATATAAGATACAGTTAATTTATTACTATCCATTTTGAGAATAACCTCTCAAACAAATAAAAATATAATTCTCCCCTCTAGTTTGTAAATCCATTCAATCCCATGATACTCGTTCCTATATACAAGTTTAACGGATCTCAGTTATTTGATTATTTCATACTCCAAGAATTTTCCTTATTTTCTCTTTTTCTCTCTACATAAGAGTTTTAACAAAAGCATTTAATAGTTTTTTCGACAAAAAAGCACTTAATAAACTATTTTCTCTGATGTTGATCTGATTATCATTCACAAATTATTGAAGGATGAGGAAAGAAGTAGTGGTGGTTGTGAGCACAACTCTTGTTGTGGTGGCAGTGGGTGCATTGGTGAGGAGGTGGAAAAGAAAGAAAGAGCAACAATTGATACAAACTAGAAACATCATTCGAAAATTTGCAAAGGAATGTGCCACACCAGTAACAAAGCTTTGGCATGTTGCAGATGATTTGGTGTCTACCATGGAAGCTTCTCTTAATTCTTCAAATGAAACTAGCTCAACTCTTAATATGATTGTTTCCAGTGTTACATCTCTTCCTAATGGGTAATTGAAATTTTAACTTAATTTGTAGTAACTATAGTTTTAAATTGGGGTTGCTATTATAGTGTTACGATTGCGATCATTGTAATTGTTGTGACTTGCGACACAAGTTATCTAAAGTGGCATCACTCCACCACCAATCTATCAATATATCACATTAGAGTTTTAGTGTACAATTTTCATACCGATCTTATTTGTCCATTTATATAAATCAAACAGATCTAATCATTTGTATTGACACTTGTTGTAGAGAAGAGGAAGGTGTATTTTATGGAGTGAATTTGCAAGGTACGTACTTGTTGATATTGCGTGCGCGGCTTGGAGGAAAGAACATGCCTATCTCTGGTTTACACAGGGAAGAGATTTCTATCCCCAACGCTGTCTTGGCTGCTACGCCTCGGGTATTCTTACATTCATTTACTTCCTCCAAAAATATTACTCTGCGTTTCTCCGTTTCTCCATTTCAAAATGACTGTCGTTTAAGGCTATTATTGGTATTGTTCATTTCTAAGATATTTTTTTCCCGATGGAAACTTCTTTTTTGTCAGGAGATAATTGATTTTGTAGCTACAGAGATAGCAAAGTTTGTTTCAGCTCATCCTTGTAATGAGGCAGGTACAGCTGCCAAGAAGAAGAAATTGGGCTTCACGCTATCACATCCAATAGACAGTGCTATGCCTTTCACCAACGACCCAGTTGAGTTAGTGGCTTGCTCTTTTTTTTTTCTTTTGTAGCTTTGTAAGTAGGACTAAGTTAGAAGATGCAATGTCTTCTTATTACATATGCGCGAGTTCAAATCTGCGATATTCTAGTTATTAATTTTTAAGGAGTGGAATTCTAGCCACTGAGACTACCTGACCGAAAACAAATCATGCATGTTATAGAGTAATTAATTCATGCATGTTGTGAAACCAGGTTGGCAAAGAATTGGTGAAGGACATCAATCAAGCATTGAAGAATCATGGATTGAAAATGCAAGTTTTTGCACTGGTTAGAGGCTTTCTCGTTCGACCAGTTACTTTTGTAATATTTCCATGTCACAAATAAGAACGGATTCAAACCATTAATACTTAATAGGTTGATGACGCTGTCGGAGGTTTGGCCGGAGGAAGATACTACAACCGGGACAATGTGGCTGCAATTACTCTTGGCATGAGCACAAAAGCTGCTTTTGCAAAACCAGCACAAGAAAGCGAACATGCTCAATCACCCAATTCAAATGAACTGGTTTGTGACTATGCCATAACATTTACTAATATTGTTCTTTTGTGCAAAAGAAAACTTGCATTAATTTGCAGGTTAAATGATTCTGATATAGTTTTGCAGATAGTTAGCATGGAGTGGGGAAACTTCAGATCCTCTCATCTTCCTCTCACGCCATTCGACACGAGTTTAGACGCTGAAAGCTCAAATCCCGGAAACGGGGTAAAGATACTCAAATCACAATTAAATATTTACATTCATTATACATTGTCTAAAACTAATCCTTGGAACTTTTCTTTCATCAGATTTTTGAAAAGCTGATTTCAGGAATGTATTTAGGAGAAATCGCGAGACGGGTCTTGTTGGAGATAGCCCAAGAAGCAGCCCTATTTGGAAGCAAAGTTCCTCCAAAATTGATGACTCCATACTTGCTAAGGTACATAATATAGAACAAATTGTCACCAATTTCAAGATGATATAGCTTAATAATATAACTAGATCGATAGCACGCAAGGACACTTTAATGTATTTGATGTCTGGCGCGTGTCAGTATCCAACATTTTTTTTGTACTAATGTTTAGAAATATAAACAACTTTATACTGTCCCTGTATTATATAACTTCACGTAGAAAATGCCTAATTCAAATAATCTAACAAACATGTTACATAACTAAATTAGGTCTCCAGATATGGCTGCAATGCATCAAGATACATCAGAAGATCGCGAAGTAGTAGCAGAAAAACTCAATGAGGTCTTTGGGGTAAGAATATTTTTCATTTTACATATATTAAAGATTCAAATAAATGCACAAATGAGAAAACTTATTATGAATATCAACAATATTAATTCAGATCACAAGAAGCACCAAAATGGCACGCGAAGTGGTCGCTGAGGTCTGCGACATTGTAAGCGAGCGCGGTGCACGATTAGCCGGAGCTGGAATATTATCCATAATTAAAAAGCTTGGGAGAATTGAAAATAGAAAAAGTGTTGTGACAGTTGAAGGTGGACTTTATGAACATTACCGCATTTTCAGAAACTATCTTCATAGTAGTGTTTGGGAAATGCTTGGCGATGATTTTTCGGATAATGTTGTCGTAGAACATTCTCATGGTGGATCTGGAACTGGTGCTTTGTTTCTTGCTGCTGCTGCTACTCGCACTCACACTCACACAAAACTTGGAGATTCTTGAACATTCTGTGTTTCAAATGCTCTTTTACTTATGTTGTTTTGTTGTTTTGACACAAGAAAAATTATATGATGTTTGAATTTGAAATTGAAACTAGAATTTATTTTTGTCTTTCTTTATTTTTATGCTAGAATGTAGACTCGTTTAAATTACTGGTAAAAAAATGTGACATTTAATTAAGTTGTTCAGAATAAAAAAAAAATACCACAAAAAGTTCTAGATTTGGGACATATTAATTTGTCATTAACAAAAATTATAACATCAAAATATGATTTGATGGAAGGATTAATATGTCTTGTTTGTATCATTCTAATAGGCTATTGTAAACTTGTTTAAGAGACTATACAATATACATAGATTTGGATTCTCACAAACTAGTGTGGATTTTCTCATTCATTAAAGGAATATGTTCCCCTAATGGAGTCATCTTATAGGGGAACAACACCATTAAGAAACTCTAAAATATCCTTAGTGTTTTTTGTGATTGAAATTCGAATGTGGCTATTTTCCAATAAAATCACTTAATCAAAAACTCATATGTTGCGGGTTAAAACCTACGTAACTGCATCTGATTTTCTTGCACAACTATCAACTGAGTTGACTTAACGGAACAATTCCCTATTAAAACTAGTTTAACAAAATGAGATAGCCACCCTATTAAATGCCTAGAAAAATACATTTTGAATTTCAATCTCCAAATATATGTTGTTAAAATCTAAATTTTGAAATCCGGATATTAGGATGTTTATAACCACTTTTTGAATTCTCATTTTTATGTATATTTATATTATCTAAATATTAATTGTAATATTTATAAATGAAAAATTTTAACTCAATTTTATATATATATATATATATATATATATATATATATATATATATATATATATATATATATATATATATATATATATATATATATATATATATATATATATATTCTAATTTTTCTATTGTTCAAATATTTATGCTAATAATGGCTCAATTTTTTTAAATATATTTTAATTTTTCTACTTTCGGTAAGTTATTATTTCGTATTTCAAAATTCAGATATGTCTTTTACATTTAGTTTGACATGTTTTAAAGAGATTTTGATGTGTAATTGATGCGTGGGAATATTAAAATTCAAAATTTATGAGCCTTACTGGATTTGCACCATGGTGGATGAGCAATACATGGGATGAAGAGCAATGTTCTAACTTTGTATGTAGTGATAATTTTTGTGGGCTTGTAGTAATTGGATAATGACAATTTCATTATCCACCCCCCTACTATTTTAGGAATCTGCAGCAAAATTCTAAAAACGCTCCTATATTTCGGAAGTGCATTTCCGAAATCATCAAAAAGGGTGATTTCGGAGATTCATATCTAAATTTTTTTTTTAAAAAAAAAGATGTTTTCGGAGATGCATCTTCGAAATCCCCCCTTTCGAAAATACATTTCCGAAAACACCTGCCTTTTACAATTTAAACAAAACAGCCTCCCCCATTTTTCATTTTACCCTAAAACACAATTTTCTCAAATTTCTTCCTACTACACTTGCACTTTTGAACTTTAAACTCCCTCTCCAACCTTCAAAGGCACATTCAAAGGCTCACTCATTCAAAAGCTTCCTCTACAATTTGTAAGTTTTACAATTTTAAACTCTTGCATTGTTAATCATATTAGGGCTGTTACAATTAGCAAAATGTAGTATGTTTAAGTTATTATGGGTCAATGGTAGTGTATAGATGATAAAAATAGGATTTTGAATGGGTTAGAAGAAGAAATGGGTTTCTGCAAAAAATTTAGTTCGCAAGTTTTTTCGGAAGTGCACTTTCGAAAACACCTCTCTGACCAGTTTCAGTAATGCACTTCCGAAATGAAGTCAGAAATTTTTTTTTTTCTTAATTGTTTCGCCTTCTTACCAGTTTCAATTTTTTCAGGAAAATGTCAGGAAACCAAACACGACTTAGACAGGGTAGGGAGACCCAGACAGCATCGACTCGACGCGAGCAGGCGGTATAGCTAGCATCGACACAGGGACGGGGTCGAATACGAGTACCCGTCCAAATGGATGAGGCTCCTGCAAGTTCCTCATCTGGATCGAGGAGTCGGCTGGCTCGGGCGTCTTCCTCTCGTGAGGTGGTACGTGAGGAGGAGGAGGAGGAGGAGGAGGTGAGACATGATGAGGAGGAGATACCCGATATTGACCTTCCGAACGGGGAGGATGATGCGAATGAGGGCTACCCGGGAGGGTCTACAGCCACTTCTGTGTTGATTTACTACCATGACCACGTCGCTCGACGTGTTTGGGAGGGAGAGGTAGTTTTTTTAATTACACTTTATAATTTAACCGTTTTTTATTTAGGATTTTATTCCACTTTCTCCTAACGGTCTAACTAGCAATGTTTTTTGTTTTTGTTGTGACAGGAACGGCCGACCATAAAATCCGTGAACCATGCGCGAAAAATATTTTCTCTGTTTAAACCACAGGCTCAGTGGTTTAATGATATTGTAGTTGTGAGCGGGCTTGACGGGTTATGCATGACCAGATATAGTACCATCAGCCACGACATGTAGGGGCTTTTGTCGAGCGGTGGCACAAAGAGACGTCTTTTTTCCACCTTCTTGTTGGTAAGTTGACGATCACCTTACATAACGTGGCCTGTCTGCTCCACCTGCCGATCAGAGGGAGGTTACTGGATCATTCCCGGATACAAAGGGTTGAGGCCATAGAGTGGATGGTGGATTATCTGAGTATGGACCCAAACATGGCAGATTATGAATGCAGAGCGACGAGTGGGGCGCATATCAAGTTCTCCAACTTGAAAGAGTTGTATGAGAACCAATTGGTGGCGGCAGCAGAGTCCGAGCAAGAGGGTGACAGGCTTTTTACTGAGTATCATCGTGCTTGCGCTCTGCGGTGCTGGTTCATGTTCTTGGTAGGCACTGCACTCTTTGTGGACAAAAGTGCAACCTACGTCGACATGACTTATCTCTGGTACTTTATCGATCTTACTATAGTTGACCAGTGGAACTAGGGGGCAGCTATTCTAGTATACCTATACCAGAAGCTGAATGAAGCCTCCAACTAGAGGACCAGACAGTTGATTGGATCTTACACACTCCTCACGGTACGTTTCTTTTTACGTATTTCAGATTTAATTATGGCTCATATTATTTTCAACATATTAGCGTATCGTATTTTTGTTTCAGGGCTGGATCATCTCATACTTCCACCGCATCCACGACTTCGACATTGATCCTGCGTACGATGACGCCATGCCCAGGGCCGCACGATACGTCCTCCAGAGGGGGAATAACGCAGTGGGCCCATATCGCGTGTACCTCGACTACACTGTTCACGATGACATCCGTTGGACGCCATTCACTGATTATCGTGTTGTTGTCCCATTCGACCGCGTCGCATTATACTCTGGATGGTTGGCATGTGGGACCAACAACATGGTCAGGTATCTGCCGGAGCGGTGCATGAGGCAGTTTGGACGTGTGCAGCTGATACCGAGGTCTCCGTTTGAGGCTGCTCCCGACAGCGTTACCCAAGTGGGCCTCACTGCTATATTTGAGAATTTGGCACATCATTTGGTGCCCGAGGAGTATCGGCGTATGGTGGGCACCCAAAAGTGGCACTGTGTAGAGGGGTACGTGACATGATTTTATTAGGTGTCACATCCTTTGATGACACCCGACGCTCCCGGAGATCCGCCTAGGCCAGCACATGAGGAGATCTTGGAGAACCAGTAGGTCGAGGATGACCATGCCATTGATCTCTTTCTGGTATGCCAGCGGATACAGATGCTTGGGCAGGATGCATTAGACATAGGTATCATTGAGCAGGGCGGTCCAGAGGCGGTTGCCATAGTGCAGAGGATGTCCATAGGCATACTCAGTAGCAGTTGCCTATTTATCTTTTATTCTTGACTTTTTTGTATTCGGGTTGTATTATTTTGACACTGAGCACTTATCCGTACAACTATTTCCGTATTTATAATATTGGTATTTTATTCTAATTTACGTGTTATATTTTTTTGATTAATGTAAAATATGGGATTAATCATTGTTTTGAAAAAAAAAAGAAAAATTCAGAGCATATTTCGGAGATGCATCTCCGAAATAGTAGAAAATGTGAAAGGATATTTTTAGAGATGCATTTTCGAATTCTGAGAAAATAGAAAAAAAGTAACTTCAAAAATGCATCTCTGAAGTCAAGGGTATTATGGAATTTCCAACAGGGGTTCTCATCCTAGAGAAGTGGATAAAGAAATTGTGTTGGATAATATTGGAATGGCTTCTTTCTATACTTTTGAGCTACATGAAGAAAGATTCTCCACGGCCTTTTACATCAATACATTAAAATCTTCTATTACAATGAAAAATAGAAAAGACGATATTGGTATGTTTGATTTAGATTTAAAAAAATAAATATTTTTTGTATTTTTGAAAATATTTTAACAAAACTATTTTTTAAAATATTATAAATTTTTGTATATTTGTTTTTTTATAAAAAAAATTTATATAAAATTATGTACTATAAAAATTAGGAAATTTCTTTACCCACCTCCTACCCTTCTTAAACACCTCTGGCGAATTTACCAAAATACCCCTTGTTTCGGAAATGAATTTCCGAAAACGTACTTTTTATTGAAAAAAATGTGTTTTCGGAAATGCACTTTCGAAAACACGAAAAAAAGGTGTTTTCGGAGATGCATTTCCGAAAACACCCCCCTTTTTGAGTTTTCGGAGATACATTTCCGAAACACCCCTTTTTTGAGTTTTCGGAGATGCATTTCCGAAATATTTCAAGACCAAATTGGTCTTGGAATGTTTCGGATATACACATCCGAAATAATTCAATAATTATTAAAAAATTAAAATCAAGGTGAATCAATTCAATTAATAATAGGTATAAAATCAAGGTGAATCAATAAAATGAAGGTGAATCAATAAAATCAAGGTGAATCAAAATTTCCTAAATAATTTTAAAGTTAAAAATTATTTTACTAACTTATATAAATCAAAAACATTTTAATTTCATAAGTAAATTTTGAATTATATAGAGTTAAATATAAAATTTATTCATTAAATAAAATTAAGATAAAATCTTTTTTTTAATTTTTTTAAACTAAATAAAAAATTATAACTCATTTTTAATTATGAATCAGAATAGAAATATATAAATATATAATAATAATTATTAATTTTGTAAGTGAAATATATAAATATATAATATATAAATATATAATAATTATTATAAATTAAAACACTATTTTTTTAATTTTTATAATTATTATATAAATATATAAATATATTTATAATTAATATATAATAACTATTATATAAATTTATAAATATATAAATATATAATAATTTTTATAAATATATAATAATTATTATATAAATATATAAATTAAAACACTCATTTTTTTAATTTTTTTGTAAATATATAATAATTATTATAAATATATAAATAAAAAATTATAACTCATTTTATAAGTGAAATTATTTTAAAAATTATTTTAAATTTTAAAATATGAATCAGAATATAAATATATAATAATTATTATTCATAACTCATAAATTATATCAAAATATATAATTATTATTATTCATTACTCATAAATTATATCAAATTTATGATATATGAATTAATTAATATCCTAAAATTAATTTTTGGGATTCTTAGATTTTTTTTTAATTTTTTCGGAGATGCATCTCCGAATTAATCAAAATCTCAATTTTTGGGATTTTTTCGGAAATACACTTCCGAAATTTGGAAAAATTTAGAAACAAAAAATTTCGAAAATGCATTTCCGAAGCAGGATAAAATGGAGTTTTCGCTGGGGTGACCCCCATAGGGAGGTGGGTAAAGAAAAAATCAAAAATTATTTAAAAAAAAAAAAAAAACTAAAACAAACTGCCCATGAATCTTGTATAAGTCTGCTGTCCATCTTAAACTCTATAGTCCATTTATCAGTACCGAAATTGAAGACGTTTTCAATCCACCAAAACCTTTTCAAAATCTACCTAAAACATCACGACTACTTTTTTGAGTTTATTTGACTAAACCTTTTAACATGTTTTCATTCACCTTCATGATGAGAATTTCATCTTCTCTTCACTTGTTTAAGTGTCCCTTAAATAGATAGAAGCTAGTAAGAGCTACTACTAACTTTATCATGATTATTCACAAAACTCCAAAATTCTAATTGATAAAAATGTAAAATGATTGTTTATACAATAATAAGGACAAATGAAGTATAATTTATAATGTCATGGCTAAACCGTCAATACCAATATTATTAGTCGGATATATTTTTTATATTTAAATATTGACTAAAAAAATTTATATTACGTATAGTATTTATTATTTTGTCTACGTATAAAAAGTACTAGTAGTAAGTGTGTTAATATGTTTAAAATGATTGAAGTTAGAATTAGTGGGAGAGTTTGGGGTTCCAAGAAATGGAAAGAAGACAAAAGGAACAGCATTCAAGACATTTTTAAATTTCCTACAAATGGGTACAAACGTGTTTTAGGGGAAAAAGAGCTTCGGGCTCACAAATTCTGTTCTATAGTTTTTCTTGTTCTTAGTGAAATCTTAATGCTATTACAGCTAGTAGCGAATCTTTTTCTATATCGCTTCCCTCTTTTTTTACTCCAAAACCATACAATTGAATCCCACATTCACTAAATTCACGAATTCATGTAAACATTGTTTTAAAAATCGAATTTATTTGGCTGGTTCAATTGATTGGATTGAAAATCGCATGTGAATTTAGTTGAATCAACCTTTTAAAATCGTTAGTGGATCAAAATCAAAGTAAAATAAAAAAAATCGGTTTGAACCGTCCAAAATCATCTGAACCAAAGAATCGGAGTCGATTTTGTAAAACTATCCGGTATAAAAAAATGCAATAAAATGGTCTTTTTTTTAAAACAAAAAATTGAAAAGGTTAATATATCAAATATCGAAAATTGACTTCTTTTTTTTAACAAAATAATAATAATTTTGTCACTCCGTTAGTTTCTCTTTCAACCACACTCTATCATCATCACGCCGTCTCTTTCAAACATAGTCACGTTGACATGTTGTCAAGCTCAATATCGGTTATTGTTTAAGTTAATATTGTTTGATATTGTCAATTATGAATTGTTTGTCGTAGTTCACTCGAATTTGCTTTTTATTGTTTAATTATTTTTTTTTATAATCTATCTTATTTAATTTAGATATTCTTAATTATTTAAACTTTATTTTAGCTATTATTTTTTATTATTTTAATTTCAATTTGTTTAATTAGTTTTATTATAATTTTTTGATTTATTCAAATTAATCTTAAGTAAAGGTTGAAATGAAGTGTAAAACTATAGTGTTGTATTAAGGTTGAAGTAAAGTTTGTAATATATTGGATGCGTAGTATTACTGAACAAAAATTTATCACTCAGCAAATGTATATTGAATTTAGAGGAGAAAGGCCTAGTATGAATTGGAGAAAGCTATTTTATCAAAACCATGCTCGTCCTCGTGCTCGGTTTACTCTTTGGCTCACTGTCCTTGAAAGACTCCCAACAAAGGACAGATTGGAGAAGATTGGTATACACACTGATGGAAAATGTCTGGCCTGTGATAATGTTGAAACTGTGAATCATATTTTCTTTGCTTGCAGGTTTACACAACATATATGGAGCACCCTTATCATTTGGATTGGCTATCCAATTCGTAGGCATGATTGGGACAAAGAATTGGAATGGATCATAGCTGAGACTACAAAAAAGGATGGCGACGGTGTTTACTGAAAATGCTTGTTGCTGAGACTGTTTATCAAATATGGAAATGGCGCAATGACACTGTATTTACCAACACCAATCCTAACACTGATATTGTGGGAAGTGTAAAAAATGTGGTGATTCTTAGGGGGAAAAACAAGAAGAAACTTAAGGCTCATATAGATGTAGACAATTTATTTATAAAGTAGCTTTATAGGTTAATTGTTTATGTGTTTATAGTGTCTAAGTTGATTTGAAGCCTGGATCTTAGGATCGGCTTATGTAAACTGTTTTGGTGTGAATAAATAATACATATTATTTTCTCCAACAATTTTTTTTTTGTAATATATTGCTCCACAATTTACAAAATCATCTCTAGAATTTTGACTGCAAGATTAGGTAAAGTGATCCCTACTATTGTTCATGACAGTCAAACTGCATTTATGCTTGGAAGAAATATCTATGATAATATTATTATGACACATGACCTGATTATAGGGTATAATAGGAAGCATATTTCTCCTAGATGCATTATACAAATTGATTTGCAAAAGGCTTATGACACTGTCAACTGGAATGCTCTGGAAATGATTATGAGAGAAATGAGTTTTCCTGAGCAGTTTATGAGCTGGATTATGATAGCAGTGAGAACAGTCTCCAACAGATATCTAATCAATGGACAGGCGAGTGGCATTCTTAAAGCCAATAGGGGTTTGAGAGAGGGTGATCCTGTTTCCCCCCTGCTTTTTGTTTTGGTCATGGAATATCTTCATAGATGTATGGCTGAATTAAAGGATACTCCTGATTACAACTATCATCCTAGATGTGCCAAACTGAACATCACCAAAATATGTTTTGCTGATGACTTAATGTTGTTCTTTAGGGGTGATGTGATCTCAGTCCAACTAATGATGAAAGCTTTCAACATGTTTTCTGATGTAACTGGGCTTAGAGCGAATCCTGATAAATGTAAGGTGTTTTTTTGGGGGCACTTGTTTGCAGGATCAAGTGGCTATCCTAGAAGCAATTGGTTTTGTGGAAGGTAATTTGCTAATCAGATACTTGGGGGTGCCTCTGGCTAGTAGGAAGCTGTCAGTTACACAATGTCAACCATTAATTGACAAAATGATGATGAGAATTCAGCATTGGTCAGTCAAGTTACTCAGCTATGCAGGGAGACAACAATTGGTCAATAGTGTTCTTATGGCAATCTCAGGATAATGGATGAATGTGTTCCCTATACCTAAGAGGGTTCTTAGTAAAATTGAAGCCATGTGCAGGAATTTCTTGTGGTCTGCGAAAGCTGATGGTAGAAAAGCACTTGTGGCTTGGGAGACTGTCTGCGTGCCAAAAAATGCAGGAGGTCTGAATTTCAAAAATCTTTATATTTGGAATAAGGTCTTGATAATGAAGCTCTTGTGGAACATTCATATTAAAGCTGACAAGCTCTGGATTAGATGGTTGGATACATACTTCATGAAAGGAGTACTAGTGCTACAGTGGCAGGTAAAAAATACGAGTACTTGGATGCTGAATAGTATTCTGAGGTGCAGGATTCAAACTCAGAATAACATAGCATGGGATAAGGCTAACCAAATTAGAAAATTCTATACAGCAGCCATGGATAAAGAAATTCGTGGTGAGAGTATGAAGGTTCCATGGAAACGAATTTTCTTTCAAAACTGGGCCAGTCCTCGTGCTAAATTCACCCTCTGGCTTGCCTTACTAGGTAGGCTTCCTACTAAGGATAGGCTAGTTAGATTTTGTTTTATTCAAGATACGAGATGCTTTTTCTGCCAACAGATGGAAACATTGCAGCACTTGTTTTTTTAGTGTAATTACACTAGCAAGATTTGGGGAAGTATGTTGACTTGGAATGGTTACAATAGAAGGGTCACAACTTGTGACAATGAGAAGAATTGGCTGATTCACGAGACAACAAAAAAGGGTTTGTGTAGGGAGATTCTTAGAATCACGTTGGCTGAAACTATGTATCACATTTGGCGTGCTAGAAATGATGTGGTGTTTAATCATACAACCCCTAGATTGGATAGTCTTCGAAGGATTCAGGATAGAGTGGATGGTAGAAGCCTCATGCATAGAAAGCTAATACCCCATATTAATGTTAGTAATGTAAGCATTAGATAAGTCTGTACTTTGATAATTTGTTGTTTTAGAGGCCTAGATCTTGGATCGACTGTGTACTTTCTTGTTTTTGGATTTAATAAAGTTTTATTTACTCCAAAAAAATTGAAATATTTATTTTATTAAGTTGTGAATGTATAATTATGTGTGACATGTCTATGAAATTTAGTTTCATATTATTAGTTTATTTAATAAATGGTTCAACCGTAGGTTTAACTGATTAAATCAATTGAACTTTATATCAGAAGTTTCACCGGTTCGATCTCCAGTCCAATTTTTAAAACATTGATGCATACTACAGCACATTGATAACCATTTGATCTTATTTACACATACAAGAATCACATGTTTAACACTCTCTCTAGTACTTAATATAAGAAAAATATATATTTTAGGTTTATTAAAGAATCAATGTATTTTGATTATTTATAGTCCAAATACATTGATTCTTCAATGAATTTAAAAAATAAATTTGTTCTTATATTAAAGACAAGTTGTATAATTTTATAGTTCATTCGTTCTAAAATAAGTGTTACATTTAAAAAAATTATTTGTCTTAAAATATTTCTCACTTTAGGTTACTAATACAATTTTAATTTTTATTTTCCAATTATACCTTTTAATTAATACTCCTAATTTATTATTTTCTCAATTTGTTTTAATGTTAATTCGAATACACCAATAACTAATAAGTATAATTTGATAATTCTCTCTCTTTTATTAATTACAGCTCTTTGAGTAATGAAATTTTTAGCATGTTTGGATTGGCTTTTGGAAGACCCAAAATTAATTCTAGAGGGTATAAAATTGATTCTGGGTGATTTTGAAGTGTTTGTTTCATCAAAAGTAGAATTGATTTTGACGTTATGGCCAAAAGGAGCTCGCCTTATGATCTGGGACCTCACATATTTAGGACGTGTCCTAATTTTATGTTTTCTTTGTTAGCTAGTGATATCTCGGGAGTCTCTTCTTCGCGAGTTTCCTTTTTGTAGTTTGTTTCTTTTGGGCCTAGGCCCATCCTTATATCAAAAAAAAAAAGAATTGATTCTACCTCCAAAATTGAGTCTATGTTTGGTTTCCCGATAGAAAGCATCAAAATTATTTTTCATTTTACAATTAAGTAGCTCATTAAAAATTTACATCTAAAAATAAATACATTTTATATTGAATCAAAGAAACTTTATATTTCATGGGTCACCATAAGTACAATTCATATTTTATTTTAATCAACAATTAACTTAATTTAAAAGATAAAATTCTTATTTTTAAAGATTAAATATTAATTTTTCTTTCATGTTACATATCCTTTTTTTTCTCTTTGTATTTTAATACAATTGAATTTATATAATCATTGATAATTTTAAAATTAATAGATAATTTCAACCTTAAATACATATTTAAATATAATTTATAGGGTTAAATATGTTTTTGGTCTCTAAAAAGTTATCGAATTTGACTTTTAGCCCTATAACAAAGTCATGTTTTAACCCCTACAAAATTATTTATGCACGTAGTTTTAGTCCCTATAGAATGACTAAAATGTCATGCAAAAATAATTTTATAAGGACTAAAACATGACTTTTTTTATAGGGACTAAAGTAAAATTTGAGATATTTATAAGAACCAAAAATTTGAGATATTTATAAGAACAAAAAATTTGAGATAAAATATATTTACATTGTATCAAAAAGATTTACACGTGCGGCTGCACTGGTATGTGGGTAGTTCAATATTAAAATCTTTACATGAAGTTAAAGGCTTTGACGGAAAGGTTATAGTTTGAGGTAGATTATCATAATAGTAAGTTGTTTTAAAGAATTTTCAGACTTCATCGTTTTCTTAAAAATGTGTACTTGAGCTTTTCCTCCTAGCCTTTCCGCCTTGAGAAGGAGATTTCACTTTGCTCTTTTATCTAATAAACGTTACTTTTCAGTCTCTTAAAAATCATTGTGTTACTAGACTTGGTCTTTTACGTTAAATTTTGAGTAAAAAAGTTAAGTTGTGGTTATGTGGTAATTTAGTTGGCAACATTAGAAAGTGTAAGTTAGCGAACCCGATATTAATGTGTATTCTTCTTCATTATAAAGCATTTCGTAAGATGTAGTGTTTTGCTTATCTAGGGTTATCAATTCATCTACTTCATTCTTATTCATTCATCTTATCTTACTTATTCATCTTCTTAGCAAGTTTTCGAATTTGTATCAAGAAGATTAACATACGCAAATTCTCTTCATCTTTGATTCTGAAAATGCCGAAAATTTCCAGCAGTGGTCTAATGTTAAACAATCAAAGTTTTATGATAGTTGGATTTGTATTTATAAGGCACAACAGGGGGAACGTTTTTGTCGAGAAGAATGTGCTCTTCATACTATGATGGACATGAATATTTAAAACTTTAGAAAAAAGTTTTAGGATTGTAAAAATTACATAAATCACATGGATAAGAGTCGTAATTTCTTCAAGTGGTTAGATGAAATCGTTGATGATAGAGATTTGAAGATCAAAAGGAAAAAAAATTGAAGAAGAATTTTCTACACAAGAGGATAGACAATAATGTTAATGTTCCTTGAGATTTTTAATTTAGGGGTGAATCTAGTGATATTAACAATGAATTTTAAATATGTTTATTGTCACCAAGTTTGATATAAAGTTGGGTTAGATTATTTTATAAATTATGTGTTTGAAGTTAATAAAGTTATGTAAAAATTGTGTTGGTTTAGTCACGAGCAAATTATTTATTTGAAGTTAAAGAAATTTGCTATAATAAGAAGTTAAAGCTATGTTAGCTTAATTTTAGGTCAATGAAATTTGTCTTTAATAAATTCTGTATTTTATAAAATTTGTGTTTATAAAATCTATTCAAACTTGTTAAAACATATTTAAAATATGGTTTATAAAATATGTTCAAACATGTTAAAAACTAAAATTTGTTTTATAAAATTTGTGTTTATAAAACCTGTTAAAACTTGTTTGATAAATATTAGCTATATAAAATATAGCCAATTTGTTTTATAAAATATTATGGAGCTGCAAGTCAGACCCAGTTTTTCATGGATAATGAAAACCATCCTGCATCAACGTGCAATTATGGATAACTTGAAGAGAGAATGGGACACCATGGAGAAAGCCAAGAAATTCAATACGAAGATGATGTATGTGAAGATAGGGACTATAGATCTACTACAGGTGAGCTGGAAGATCTATTTAGCGACAATGTTTCGAGACCTCTAGCGTCTATGATTTTGTGGCTCACATGTCATGGGAGATTGCCCACAAAAACCAGACTGGTTCTCTTTGGTATGCTGACTGATGTTCGATGTAGCTTCTGCGTGCAGGCAGAAACTATAAACCACTTGTTTTTTGGTTGCACAGTGATGAAAAATACTTGGTGCAAAGTGTTGGACTGGCTACTTGTACTGCATGACCAAAGGAGTGGCAAGATGAGTTGAGTTGGATTGTCCAACACTTTAAAGGCAAAGGGTGGTGGGTCAGTCTTCTCAAATTGGCAATTGTAGAGACAATTTATAGTTTATGGAAGTATATGAATGATGTTTGCTTTGAAAATAGTGTAGATATTACTAAAATAGGGGATAATATTTTAGAAATGATAGTTTATATAGGGTGGTATAGTAAAAGCTTAGAATACACATAGCGCGTCTAATGGTCTAGTGTTGTTAGACTTTATAGTTTTGTCGCACTAGGGGGCTGGATCCATGTGATCGCCTTGTATCTCTCTGTTTTTGAATTAATAAAAAGTTAATTTGATTAAAAAAAAATTGGCTATATAAAATTTGAATTTATAAAACCTGCTAAAATATATTTTATAAAACATGTGTTCAAATGCAAACTATGTATTAATGTTGGATCAAATATAAAATATTGTTCATAAGATACTAATACCAGAAATTTATTCAAATATAAAAAAATTCTTGTTACATTGATGTTCTGGATCTAAGTGCTTGTAGGTATCAATACTAGAACAACTTGTAGATTTGGTTTTAATATTGAGAACACTTTTAAGATAAGTCTTCATTAGTCTTGTTGTTCAAGGCTTTTTGGTTCAAGTGATGATGTTTGAAGATTGATCATGTGGTGGTGCTTCACATGTTGCTAATCAAGTGATATCGTACTTGATGTGTTTACCAAGTGGTGTTGCTTGGTGTGTTGGCCAAGTGAAGGTGTTTGGGGCTTGAAGCTCAAGATGTTTTAATTAATATATGTTGATTAATATGAAGTCATAAGATCATCTGATGCAGTGATAAGGTGGATATGCATGGATATCAAGATATGAAGGTCAAGTTGTAGTGATCATTGAATATATAGTTGTTTTGATCAAGACACGTGATGATAATCAAAGTTGTTATTGATATAGTTGTGAAGATCAAGATTTGGTGATCAAGTGTGATTGGATATCAAGTTATCAATGGTTATATATGAATAAAACACCTTATGTCAAGCAACATTCGGTGAAGTCAACAAAGATCTCTGATCAAACGGTTTGTTTAATGAAAGAGTTTATCAATGAAGCTTTATCTCAAGCCTTAATAGATGAATGTCAAGGTTCCAGTTAAGTGTTAAAGTTAAAGATAATATGGCAAGGAACTAAAAGCTTCAGAGATGTGAAAGAGAGAAAGTGTGAAAGCTCGCATGTCCGTGTCGAGTGACCACTGCCTATAAAGGTATAAGACGAACTCTCAATTTTACTAAGGAAAATAAAATACACACACTTAAACATATGAAAATCCTATCTTAATTTTATAAAATCACCTAAAAATGTTTCAAAAGCTTCGTCAAATGATTAAGAAAGTGTCTGATCAATTATAAACATGTTTTACAAAGAGATAATTGATTAGGCCTTTGGAGTAGTCGATTATGTCACTTTGTAATAATACCTAAAATTGATTGGATAATTCCCTTAATGGTTCGAAACGGCTAAGAACTAAAACATTTCATTTTAGGGTGCCATAATCGAATGTGTACTTGACATAATTGATTATCAGCTTTAAAAATCCTATAGATTGTTTCAATGTTTGAACCACCTTTTATCTTATAAATAGACGGGCTCACTTCTCATTTCAAATACACTAGAAAACATATTTGAAATACCTTTCTCTTAATCTCTTCTCTCTCTCTCTCTCTCTCTCTCTCTCTCTCTCTCTCTCTCTCTCTCTCTCTCTCTCTTTTATTTTCTCACATTTTTCCTTAATAGTTTTAAGAGTGAAATCTCAATCTCGGTGAGGTAGTCCAGTCTAGTGTAAGGACATATTTGTAATACCACTTTGAGAGAAAATATGGTTTCGTTGTGAGATAAACTAAGTGAAAAGCTCTTTTTTTAGGTAAACCAAGTAAAATCTCAGTTTGGTTGAGGAAGTCTCCGTTATTAAAAATCTCAGTCGGCTCGTGAGTTTAGTATGTGCTAAAAGCTCTTGGATGGTTTTGGAGGTCTCCATGCTGAAAAATCCGTTGTTGGTTGAGAAGTTAGCACTTCAAAAACTTCCATCCTTGTAAAAGGAGGTTTTTAGGTACATCCGGTTAAAAGCTCCCAAGATAGTGGAACTCTTAAAGAGAAATTTCTATGGAGAGGAATATATCACTTCATTAAGACTAAACCTCTATAATTCCAGTGTTTTCTTTCATCCCTTAAGTCTTTATTTTCTAGTCATTTCAAATGCAACTCCGTTCTCGTGCTTTTACTTTGTTCATTTTACAAAAGAGGTTTAAACTTTATTTTTGTAAAAGATTTTGTTTTAGGAGTGAATTTTAAATTTCACACAATTCACCCCCTCTTGTGTTTAGACTCTCATGTCCAACGAGTGGTATTAGAGTCTAACTCTTATTTAAAGACTAATCGTCTAAGGAGGAAGGAAATGATGACTACAAACACCTCTTCTTTTTAACACTAATCTTTTTCACGAATACACCTTTTTTGTTTGATGGTGATAGGTTTGGCTTATGAAAAGTTAGATTTGAAACTTTTATCAAAGCTAACGATTTTGAAAATGTAGGATATTTTAAACAATGGTATGTTTATTCTTACCTCGTCCTTTAATGATGATATAGCAAATAAACTTGATTTTTATTAGACCGAATAGGATTTTAGATAGTAAAACTTGGTTTTGAAGTCAAACATCTTTTGATAAATGCTTTAAGTTCCAAGATATTTTATTATGTTTTTACTTGTGAGTCCTCAACGAAAGTGGGGACACTTTTGAAATGATTTATGGAGTTTCTTCAAGCTTCAAGCTATAGGGAATGAATACGCAAATTTAGGAAGCTGAAACATCAAATAAATGTGAAGATTATCTTCATAGATGGTGCTCAAACATAGAAAACCATGGAGGATATATTACAACTTTTGTTTCTAACAAATATCTAAGAGTTGAGAATTAGAATCATAAACCAAATTCCATTCTTAAATCGAGAGATTGTAGTGTTTGGAATTTTCAAGAAAAGTCTAAGAAAGAAAAAAATCCTTGAAAATCTCAACGAGTTAATTCAACTGTTGAAGAATGAAAGAACAAATTTAGAAGAATCGTCAAGAGATTCTTGAAGAAAAAGAAGAAGTGAAATCAACTCTTAGTGGTTTTGTTTGAAAGAGCAATCTTAATAAATGAGTGATCGTCCAAAGAATCATCATCTGATGAGTGTAATGAGGAAGCTGCCTCTAAAAGTGTTATGTTCTGGAACTAGAATAAGATATAGCTCGTTGGTAAAGAATCATGAATCAAAAATCCAAATATCTAATGGCGTCTTAGTGAATTTTTGGTGCAATGGTGGGGGAGAGGGGTGTGTACTTGCAAGAAACTCTGGCGCCCAAGTCAGTTTAATATCCTAAAAAAAGTAGTGAAAAATGGGGATTATAAGTCATTCCTATAATAGAAGTGGAAGAGTATTTGTACATTGGACTGAGCATAGTGAATTAATATGGACTTTTAGGCCTTTTGGCCAACCCAGAACAAAAATAAATGATAAAGAAGCTTCATCAATTGAAATATTTGAAGTAACTACATCCAACAAAAGAAGAGATGATAAAGAAGCTTCAATCAATAAAATATTTGAAAGGAGAAATGATGGAAGAGTTTTATCAATCATAATCTTTGGAGTTTTGTCAAAGGAAGTAGATGAATACTCATACAAGAATTAATGTAACAACATTCAGGACAATACCTTGAGAACCATTAAAGAATTTCAAAGAGGATAAACATGTTTGCTTAAAATTCTTTGACGAAGAGGATGTTTGTGAGGTAACTTCTCTAACTCGTAATCAATTATTTTAGTGTTAAACTCTCTAAGAAAATTGATAAGTTAGAGAAAAAGTATTACTGATGTTAAGAATTATGTCAAATTCTTAAAAGATAGCAATAAAGTTCTTTGCGAAGAAATTGCTAGTATAAGAAGTGAATCCCTAAAATCAATTAAATGTGATTTATGGGATTCGTTTAAAATTAAACAAGCAGTATCTCAATCAATACATCTTTATATAGAAAAATAAATCATATTGAAAGGATCCCTAAAATTTCCTCCCTAGCTACTAGCTAGACTATGCAAATCTCTAAAATATTACTAGTACTACTGTAATTCTTTTAACTAATACGATCACGGGCACTGTCAATAACTATAATAGTTTCTAACATCAAGAAGATTAACTTGACAAAAACAAAAAACATCACCAAGGTGAAAGGGAGGATTTAATATGACACATATAATGAGACTTTAGTGGTTAATCAAAAGGGATAATAAGGACAAACCTGACCTATTTAATTATTAGTAGGAACCTGAAGTGACCACAATTGATGCATATATTTTGGATTCAAGACTCTAGGCCACCAATGTTCTAATGACAAAATAAAACTTTAGTGCCAAAATTAAAAAAGCATCCCTTGATAGAAACTAGTGCACATGGCTATGTTGAATGATTAGGAGGCTTTATGTTAATCAATGTGGGGTTCATTTAAAAAAAGTTTCATCAACGTAGGTATCAACCTATAAGACTAAGTACTGTCCATGTCAATTAAGATTCTTGTTTGATTCTTGAGATGGACAAATTCATAGTGCGCACAAATTGGTACCTAATAGTTGAAATTGAAACCAATTAAAAGGTTAATTGCTTTCTAGTAATTGTAATGGATGTTTGGACTGATTAATGTTTACAAGAACACGCGGTTCCTTCATTATTGGCTTTTTATCTAGGCATTATGAATCATAATTAAAAGGGTGCATGTGATTATCAACAAAACAAACAAAAAGGGAGAGTTCATGTGGAACATTATCAAGGATCGTGAAGCAATAGTGTATTAACTACAACATGACATTTTTAGGTTACATTGTATTATGAAATTAAAAATAAGCAAAAGTCAAAATATATGTGTTATGACCTATGTTAATCCATATGAAACCTAATCTAAAGTATACTCCAAGACATGCGGTTAGCAGAGACAAAGGTGGTACAAGGGCATAGATCAAAACACTACTTACAACGGTTATGATCCTATCTATAAAAGTCAATCAACTCGGAGGCTCTCAACTAGTAAACTATGAGGTTATGTAAAAAATATGTCACATTTAAGAAATGGAAATTTAGAAAGAAATCGAGGTTCAATTCTTAATCGTTGATTTCTAATCAATCAATAATTATTTCATCATTCAGCCAACACTTGTTGAATTTGGAGCAGTATTCTCCACAGTTTATTTGAAGATGAAGTTTCACACTACGCTTTGATAAAGACGTGACCAACCATGTTGAGATTGAATCCAATAAAAAGTGTTTCCTTGTTGTTTGAAGGATCAAGAAGTCCTCATAGAAAATTAGATTGAAAACCATATTAGGGAATCCAAAGAAGAGAATTCGAAGAAAAAAACCTTGTAACATCGACATCGTTGAACTAGAAACACGATTCGACAAGTTTTGCTTGCACTAGAAATAAATAAATATGGTAGTTGAGAGATAGATTCCAATACATGTCCTATTTGGAGAATTTATCTTACAATGAGAAGGTCTCGATAAAAATCTCAAGATTGAATTCGAACTCCTTAAGCTTGTTAAAAATAAGTTGATAGGATGCCTTATGGGTAATCTTGTATTGTTATATTTGTACGGAGCCCATGAGAGACGACACGGGAGACGAATAATGTGTTGTCTCGTCATAAAGCCTTACTGGTCACGTGACTATTGGATCGATAGTTCATTTACTAGATATACCACCCATTTATTAAATGCATTGCCTTCTTCGTGGAGGAGTCGTCCGATGTGGGAAAGTGGAGAAATGTTGTGTTCCCATTTTGTAACGGTTTGCAAGGAATCATTTGACCATGTTCTCTAAAATTTTAGTGGATTAACACTCCCGCATCCTCTTAGTGATGGTTGCTATTTTCAAGGGGCATGGGATCCAGACCCAACACCTCTATAAATAAATCACCAGTAAAGTTGAGAAGAACAATTTCATTATCAAGTAGAAACTACATACGCAGAGCTTCTCACCCCCTTACGTGAGCAAGATCTCAACCATACTGTAACACCCTAAAACCCCAAATTTTGATTTTAAAAGACAAATCACAACTAGGAAATTACTTCAACAAAATATGCATACATTATTCATGCAACTTTAACTAAATCGCAGTGAAACAACAAATCATAACATACTTTGAAATCATTATTCAAAGTAATTCAAAAAATAAAATTTCTTTCACAACTCAATAAAACATAAGCGCCTTATTCCATAGTGTTACAGAATCAAAGCATTAATCGACTAAAACAAAAACAATAAATGCGAAGAGGACTCCGAATCCATCTCCCAACCATCACGAAATCACTTCTGTTAATTACATGTACAACAATTGCACATGGGCATCCAACAAACAAAGAAAAAAAGGGGTGAGAGTACACTTACAAATAATAACGATGAAAATTAACAGCATGATGATAATATAAATATAGCATTAATACTAAAACACAAACACAATCACAATAACAAGTACAGTCAGAACTCATAGTTTATGCAATGCTACAAATGCATCAACTCATCCACCTATATGCATGTGGTACCAAATTTTTGGATATCAGAGGTATATTACTGATTTTATCCGTGATCTCTGGTCTCTCACTTGAACCAACGATCCCACCAAATGAGTTTGAGACCCGCCTCTGCTTCCTCAACTAAACCAACGATTCCACCAGATGAAGCTGAGGCCCGCTTCTAGTCCCTCACCTGAACCAATGATTCCATCCAATGAATTTGAGGCAATCACTGGACATAAGTCTTACCTATCTCCAAAAATATATGCATGCATGATAATGCAGAAAAACAAGCATGCACTCAACAATCACCAAAAAGGCATTTCAACATCATACACAAAAAATATTCCATATATGAACCAAGCATTTGGAAATAGTCATACCACCACTATAATCTCACTAGATTACTAATCCCAACAAAATAATTTTTTTCAACAATTATAATTCCAGCACATCTTAACAAAATATTTTATTGTTATTTCATACTCATAAATCATCTCAAATCAAAAATTAATTATTTAAAGATATATTTCCTTAAAATAATAATAAAGAAGAGTAAACTTGTATTGTTACTCAATAATTACTCTAAACTCATTAAAACAATCCCAAAATCATGATTCCTACTAGTCACACATCATATTCGATTAATTATTTAAAATATCAAACAAAGTCGGAATCAAGCAAATGAATGTGTTCCGAAAATATTAGAGAGTCTATTTTAAGAATATGATTTTTATTTCAAGAGTTACTACACCAATCGGTTCAGTTTAATCAAACAACAAGAACGGGTACTCGCATCTGGCAAAAAGTTTTTCCTTACTTCAAAATGGTGCCAAAAATGATATACTAATGGGAAAATTAAGAAAAAATTTAGTTGAAAATATCATTAAACCCTCTTTCCAAAGCAATTGACGGCATCCCAAACGGGCTCACGAATCTCCAGTTACACTTGAAACAAGCTGACCAACATAGGACCAAAATCGCCAATGTTTTTGGTGAAGGATAGAAAAACAAAAGAAAGGGGGTTTGAATTGGGGTTTTCAAAACTA
The DNA here is from genome assembly GCF_029867415.1 of Vicia villosa. NCBI lineage: Eukaryota > Viridiplantae > Streptophyta > Magnoliopsida > Fabales > Fabaceae > Vicia > Vicia villosa. The sequence continues at coordinate 56,750,490 of NC_081180.1, forward strand.
AAACAATATAACACGTTGGTTATCCTGGTTCGTTTGAAATCAAAGCTACTCCAGTCCACCCTATCAAGGTGATTTCTCCTCTCTTACTCGAGGTCTTAATCCACTAATCAAATCTTGATTACAAATCATGAAGAAAACCGTCAACGTCTTCTTGAGATCAAACCATAACTTAGTTTCTCAAGGAACTATAATTCTAAAACAAATATTCAATGTGTTTATAAACGCTTCTAAAGAGCTATATCACAATTGTGATGTTTACACAAAATTATAGCACAAATAATTTAAGAGATAAAATGATGTTTGAAACTATTTTGAGCGTTCTTGTTTTTGTGTACAGGATAGTTGTTGTAGATTCATCTTCATAGTCCCCTTTATATAGAAATTAGATTTGGAGACATATATGCTTGTTTTAGAAGGTTGATGATTTGAGGTTTAATATCCATTCCAAAAATATAGATATGCTTTTTCAGTCATTATGTTTCATCCGTTACTTTCTTGATCATGTATTAATTTGTCGTTAATATGAAGTGATTGGTCTCAGAACTTCAATTTGATGATCAAGTCGAAACTTCTTTGTTCTTTCAAAAATTTCTTATCAGAGTATAAGTGGCAACTTGTTCATTGGTGCTTTAGAAGTTAAAGTGTTCAGCATCATAACTTCTTTTACTAGTGTGTCACTTTTAGTTTCGCTTCTGAGTTTCTTATTTGTATGTTCTCATCTAAAATTACCATCTGACTTAACGTTATTATCTTTTCATTTTAGTTCAGATCTTCTAACCTTTCTAAGTTTACTTCAGATCTTCTAACCTTTTTTTGTGCATTTAATCATACGATTAGAGTACATAATTGTTCTTCATATTTACTATATATTTGTTATCTTCAAAACCAAGAAGTAGATGTAGAACCAAACTATGTTCTAACATCTGGTATAAAAACAAGGGAACCGCTAGTGTTGTAGAACTCCTAAATCCAATTTCTCCACTTAGACAAAAATATTATTGTGTCAGCTTTCTAACGCAACTGACGACACCTCAAACGGATTTATTAAGCTCAAGATATACATGAAACAAGTCGATCAATACTCTCTTGTGTTTTCCTTTAATTTCCTTATGGGAATTTCACTCCTATACCCAATTTCTTCAACCCAAACTTATCTCCACTCTATTCTAAACATGAATCATCATAACTAATTCATATACCTACGACTCAACATTTTTCCTATTTTGTTGATTTATTTCTTCCAATATATATATATATATATATATATATATATATATATATATATATATATATATATATATATATATATATATATATATATATATATATATATATTTGAAATAACGTATCATGCTATATACAAAAAAAATTATATATTGTGTTTAAGGTGGACTAACTCAAGCGTATAATTTGGAATCTCGATTTCTTTGATTTTTTTTTCCAAATTTTTCTACTTCTGACATTTTTGTGAAAATAAGTCATTTTAGGATTTTAAACTTTTTTGGGAAAAATAAGTCATTTTAGGGTTTTAAACTTCTTTGGGAAAAATAAGCCATTTTGGAATTTTTCGAGAAAAAACCATTTTTTTGACTTTTTGAGGAAAAAGGAACTTTTCTGATATTTTTAGAGAAAAATAAGTTTATACCATTATTTCACAAAGAGGAATTTCTAATGTCCCCAAACACGTCTCAACTATATAGACTCACTATCACCACACCAGAAATTACAAAAAACATATTTTGCCCAAAAATTCATACCACTACTATTTATACTTATTTTACGTACAATCAAATATCCATACAATCATTATATAGATCAATATACAGTGGCCAAATGGAATTTATCCCAAATCTCATTTGTTCAAAGATCTGCTATGATATTCAAACAACAAACAATTACGATGCCCAATGGGGTTTTGCCCAAATCCCATTTTCCCAAAGGAATCATAGCACACAAAAATTTAAAGAAAAAAAGCATAACACCTATGGCGCTGATGAAAAGGTAAGGGACCCCTCACCATCCTTCTGCATAATTAACACCATATTGTAAAGCAATACTTACCTCGTAATATGGAAATCTCAAAAGCACTTCCCGTAACACGGTAAAATTTCCTTGTCTGCATCTGCTTCCAAAGGTCCTAATTCCTACACCCGCTATAGCCCAATTTTTGTTTTTTTTCGTTAACCTAGTTCTAACCCTAACTTAAGAATATATAGTCCCAATTATACCGTTCACCCTATTGTTCCTCCCACACCCCTCACAATAATGTTAAAAAAAGTTATCTACAAGTAATATTATAAATTAACATTAATGGAATAAATTATCACAATTAAATGATTATTCTAATTAAATCAAGTGTTACATATAATGTAACCGTAACCTTTTCATAAATGATTATTTTAAAACATCCCAGATAAATAAATATTTAATTATAACTAAATATTTATTTATTAAAATTCTATTTATTTTAATTACTACCATTTTACTTAAAATTATTTAATTATTATTAATAAATTAAATAATTCTAATTTAAATCTCCACGCTTTCAAACTCAATAATTTCTGTAATTATTAAATTATCAAAATACCATTATAACACCCAAATCATCAAAAATAACACCATTAATAAAAATAAATTACATACCAATCTTAACACCAAAATCCGAAAATCACCACATTTTCCTTGATTAATCAATGTCATCATGTCAACCAATTTCAAATCCGATTTCTGACCTTCTCTAATCTCATCGAGAATGCCACAAGTAAGCTTCAACATACCAAGCTTAACACATGAAGTAGTCGCTTCACAAACTAAAATCAAATCTCGAAATTGTTCCAACAATTCCATCTCTTGCATCATTAACATTGACATATGAAATGATTTCTTACTCAATGCATCGGCTATAACTTTCGCTTTTCCAGGATGGTAATTCAAACCAAAATCATAATCCTTCAAGAACTCCAACCGTCTTCTTTGCCTCATATTCAACTCTTTCTGATCAAACAAATACTTCAAACCCTTGTGATTATTATACACATCGAATCTCGATCCAAACAAATAATGCCTCCAAAGTTTCAAAACAAACACAACGGCGGCCAACTCTAAATCATGCGTCAGATAATTCCTCTCATGAATTTTAAGTTGCCTAGAAGCAGAAGCTACCACTTGTCCTTTTTGCATCAACACACCTCTTAATCCCATCAAAGAAGCATCGCAATACACCACAAACGGTTCCAACGGATCCGGCAAAATCAAAATATGAGCCGTAGTCAACCTTCTCTTAAGCTCTTGAAAATTAGCTTCATATTGCGAACTCCAAATAAAATCTTGACCTTTCCTAGTCAATTGCGTCAATGGCAAAGATAACTTAGAAAATCCCTCAATGATCTTCCTGTAATAACTAGCCAAACCAAGAAAACTTCTAATCTCAGAAATAGATTTAGGAGCTTCCCATTGAGATACAACCTCAATCTTTGAAGGATCAACAGAAATACCTCCACTCGAAATCACATGGCCAAGGCAACTCACTTCCTTCAACCAAAATTCACACTTAGAAAGTTTCACATACAACCTCTTCTCTTTTAACACCGATAAAAAAATCCTCAAATGCCCAGCGTGATCATCTTCACTCTTATAATAGATCGAAATATCATCGATAAACACAACCACAAACTTATCAAGATATTCATGAAAAATCCTATTCATATACTCCATAAACACACTAGGTGCATTAGTCACACCAAAAGGCATAACAGAATACTCATAATGTGCATACCTCGTTCTAAAAGCAGTCTTCTAAATATCCTCCACCTTCACACGAATCTGATGATACCCATACTTTAAATCTATCTTACTGAATACACGAGCACCCACTAACTGATCCATCAAATCATCAACCCTCGGAGGTGGATACTTATTCTTAATCGTCACCTTGTTCAATTGTCTATAATCAACACAAAGTCTCACAGAACCTTCTTTCTTCTTAACCAATAAAACAGACGCACCCCACAGCGACAAACTCGGACGAATAAAGTTCTTCTCAAGTAAATCTTCAAGTTGACTCTTCAACTTTTTCAACTCAGAAGTTAACATCCGATATGGAGCCATCGATACAGGACTAGTTCCAGGAACTAAATTAATCGAAAACTCAACTTCTTATTCCGGCGATAAATCACTTACGTCTTTAGGAAATACCTTCGCAAAATCGCGAACTATTGGCAATTCTTTAATTGTTCTCTTCTCATGAACATCCAAAGTTGCCAACAACATAAACAACGTCGCACCATCTTGCACTGATTCAACTACTTGCTTAGCAGACAAAAACACATCTTCCTTGACACTCGTTTCAGGAAAGATAACCTCAAAACAATTGATATAAACACGATTAAACTCCAACTAGTTCATACCCAAAATCACATCAAGTTGCTTTAATGGGAGACAAACTAAATAAATTCCAAAATCTCTACCGAAGATACTCAATGGACGATTCAAATACACAAAAGAAGTAGACACATAACCCATAGCAGGTGTATCAATAACCATACTTTTACGCATATCAGATAAAACAAGATCCAATCTCATAGTACAATCCAAAGAAATGAAAGAATACGTTGCACCAGTATCAATAATAGCAATCAAAGGTGTACCATTAATAAAGCACATACCTCGATTAGCCTATCATCTGCAGTGGTCTCACCACCAGACAAAGCAAACACTTTCCCTTTCACTTAATCCTTCTTTGGCTTGTCACAATTGGTACTAATGTGCCCTCGCTCACCACAATTGTAGCAAGTCACACCCAAACCAACTCTACAAACCACAACTTTGTGACCCGGCTTGTCACACTTGAAACACCTTCCAGAATTCTTGTTGCAATCATTAGCACGATGTCCTTCGACACCACACTTGGAGCACTTAACCGAATCATTATATCCTTCACAACATGGCTTCCCGCCATAACCAGATTTCTGCCTCTTCTTATCATCATACGGTTTCCCACGGTAATGTCCTTTTCCTTTCCCATCACTCGAAGACTTGTAGTGAGAAGCACTCTCTCTACTATCCTTATCATAAATCTAACTCTTGTTAACCAACTTTGCAAAACGAGTAATATGTTGATAACCAATAGCTTTCTTGATGTCATGCCTCAGACCATTCAGAAACTTCAAACACTTAGACCTCTCAGCATTCATAATATTGTAATGGGGACAATACTTGATCAACTCTTGGAATCTCGCAGTATACTCCGCTACGGTACCATTACCCTGCTTCATCTCAAGGAATTCCACCTCTTTCTTTCCACGGACATCTTCTGGAAAATAGTTCTCCAAAAATGCATCACAGAAAAGATCCCAAGTAATCTGAATACCCTCTTCCTCAAACCTCTGAGTAGTGTTACCCCACCAATCCTTAGCTTCTTTATCAAGCACATGAGTACCAAATTGCACCTTCTGCATAGCAGTATAATTCATAACCCTAAATATCTTCTCAATCGCTTTCAACCATGATTGCGCCTTATCAGGTTCATGCTCTCCTTCAAAGATAGGCGGATTGTTCCTCTGGAACTTCCCCAAAGCACGTAACTCATCATCATCACCATTCTGATTACCAGCATTCACCAGAGGAATATGACCAAGAGATCCAGCAAACATCCTCAATGCATCAACAATGTCATCATTGTTCCTTCCCGCAACCATCGTCCTAAGACAACAAACAACCAAAATAGACAAAACAGTATTGATCGTGTCAGATACACGAATCTAATACAACGGGAATAAAAGACACTAATGACATTGACCAACTGGTCGACCATGCTCTGATACCACTAATGTAACACCCATTTTCTAACCCCAAAGAATTACATATATAATCACAGAGTATATATAATGCATAAACAAAAAGGGCGTCACATGTTGTTTTCAACGCAATGAAAACCCATAACCAAACATACAAATATGCACCTGATCATTTCATAATACAATTTGAAAACTTCATGTTCCATTAATATGCATATCACACGCGGAAGAATAATTATAATAAAACAATTTCAATGAATATATCTCATACTATATTCATCTACCAATTCAAATAACACAATCAACATATGCTATATGAAATTCATTAACTAGGCAACATAGCCTTCAACAACCATATCCAAATTATCATGTTAAAATACCATAAAGACAACAATACTAAAATATCCAAAACATGAGTTCAAATAAACCCCCAAGTGTTACATGATCAGAGCATTTGACTCACAATCTAATCAAAATGATAAATCAAAAGCTCCTCGGCTAAATCCTTGGACAAGCTCACTACTCGTCAGAACCTGCACGATGTCACAATGAACATCATTCAAACAGAAGGATGAGAATTCACATCATAATGAATACATACAATATGTACAATGAATATAGCATACAATAGCATTATTATTCATCACACTTCATAAATTGAATAAGTTCCACAATTATTGCACAAAACATAATTTCCAATTATCACAAAGAAATTCTCATCAATTCAAGTAATCGCATAATACATAATGCGACTCGAATGTAATTAATGTGACTCAATGCATGTGGTACCATTTTGAGTATCAAGCTCATCGCTCCCGATTATAAACCAGAGCCATGCTTCCGATCTGGACAAGATCAAAGCCCTGAAAAAATATGAACCTTTAGTTCACCGCTCCCGAATCCACAAAGGAGACAAAGCCACGCCTATGTTTTCACACAAGGATCAAAGCCACCCGCTTTTGTTTTCACACAAGGATCAAAGCCACCATGAATGCATGTACAATTATCACAAAACATATGCAATTAAGATTATCCATACAATCTTAACATACCGCATACCACAATAATTCACACATTGAATTATCCACCAATTGCACAAAATACATCAAGTAACCATTCACAACAAATGCATTAAAATAACATACAATCATTCACACAATTTCATGAATATCATATCACATAACATATCAACAAATGTTATCCACAATTCACCAATTCACAACGCACATATACATAATTAGATGTTATTCACACAACAACATCATAATTAACTCATCAATTGCTAACCAATTCTATCATATCATATAGATAATTACACTGGCTTCCTAATGCTTCGAACGACACAAGAAAAGGAGTTACGGATCAAAAGTTATGAGGTTTAGAAGTTTGGCAAAATAGGGCACTTTCGCCCGGCGGAACAATTGGCTTGCCTGGCGCTCCAAGGCAGAAACTTGGCCACCCTCTCGCCCGCTGGTCTCGCCCAGCGAAGACTCAGAAGCGCACACTCGCCTGGCGAAGCAAGATGCTCGCCCGGCAAACCGCACCAGACACAGAAAAATCTGTGCGTTTCAGCACATCCCAACACCAACTCAAGTCCAATTTTTGCCAACCAAAACTCATTCCAACAGAAATTTATCACATGTTATGGGTTCCTATTCATGTTTCTAATTATGGGTCATCCATATAACACATTATACATGACAAACTCATAAAATCTCATTGATTCAACACAAACACTAACATTATGAAATCTATGAAATTAAGGGATGAAATTGAAGGATAGAAAAACACTTAGAAAGGGGGGGGGGGGGGTTGAATAAGTGTAGTCTAAAAACTTGAACGATAAAAACAATTTGCACAGTTATTTTTATCCTGGTTCGTTGTTAACTAAACTACTCCAGTCCTCCCCCACGGAGTGATTTACCTCACCTGAGGATTTAATCCACTAATCGCAGCAGATTACAATGGTTTTCCACTTAGTCCGCGACTAAGTCTTCTAGAGTATCCTGATCACAACCTGATCACTCCAGGAACAAATGCTTAGACACAAGCTAAGACTTTCTTAGAGTATCCTGACCACCACGTGATCACTCTAATTACAACTGCTTAGACACAAGCTAAGACTTCCTAGAGTATCCTGATCAACACTTGATCACTCTAGTTACTTACAAATTAATGTAATCAAATTAGAGTTTTACAATGCTTCTGAAAAGCTATAATCACAACAGTGATATTTCTCTTAAAGTTTAAGCTTAATCTCACTAATATATTACAACAGCAATGTAGTGAGCTTTGATGAAGATGAAGTTTGAGAGCTTTTATTTGAACAGCGTTTTAGCAAGTTAATATTCACAGAAATCGTCAACCTTGCTTCTCATCAGAACTTCATATTTATAGGCACTTGAGAAGATGACCGTTGGGAGCATTTAATGCTTTGCGTATTCCGTACAGCATTGCATTTAATGTTTCACTCTTTTGTCAACTACCTCGAGCCTTGTTCACGCTGTGTCTACTGACGTTGCCTTTAATAGCTTCTTCCTTTTGTCAGTCAGCGTAGCCTGCCTTCTTGTACTTGCTTCTGATCTGATGTTTGTGTATACAACGTTTGAATATCATCAGAGTCAAACAGCTTGGTGCAGAGCATCTTCTTGTCTTCTGACCTTGAAGTGCTTCTGAGCGTGATACCATGAGAACTTCAGTGCTTCTGCTTCTGATCTCAAGTTCTTCTGATGCTTCCATAGACCCATGTTCTGATTCTGCCTTGACCATCTTCTGATGTCTTGCCAGACCATGTTCTGATGTTGCATGCAGAACCTTCTGAGTCAAAGCTTCTGAGCGCTGATTTGTGCATACTCTTTATATATTTCCTGAAAGGGAAATTGCAATGTATTAGAGTACCACATTATCTCACACAAATTCATATCCTTGTTATCATCAAAACTAATAATATTGATCAGAACAAATCTTGTTCTAACAATCTCCCCCTTTTTGATGATGACAAAAACATATATAAATGATATGAATTTGCGATCAGAAAGAGCAGACGGCTAAAGACAATTACACAACTAAAACATAAGCATGTGAATATGTCTCTCCCTGAGATTTATAATCTCCCCCTGAGATATATAATCTCCCCCTGAAATAAATACTAGAAGAATTTTAATAATAAAAGACTTCCCTGAGTATTTCAGTAGAGACGTTCTCAGTGCTTGATCTTCAGAACATTCACAGCTTCTGATTCTTGCTTCCATCGGACAGCTTCAGAACTTGAATTTCTTTGATCTTTAGAACATTCACAGCTTCTGATTCTTGCTTCCATCGGACAGCTTCAGAACTTGAATTTCTTTGATCTTCAGAACATTCGCAGCTTCTGATTCTTGCTTCCATTGGGACAACTTCAGAGCTTGAATTTCTTCTTACATCACTTCATACTAGATTGTATCAGAACATTGTTGAATGTATCAGAGCATCATCAGAGCATCTCTACATCCTGAAATGTTACAGAACAAAACTAAACGACAAAAGTCAGCATGAATGAGTCAGAACATAGAATATGTTTCAGAACACATAATATGTATCAGAGCCATATAAAATGTATCAGAACATATAAAATGTATCAGAACAAATAGACATAATGTTTCAGATCATATTCTATCATCAGAATATCTGAACATTCTTCCTTCTTGCTTCTGATCCTGAAGCTTCATAGCACTCAGCTTGCTTCAAGAATCCAAGAGCTTGATTCATCTTGTTGCTTCTCATGTTGATCTTGAATCTTCAATTCCTGCAACAACACAACTTAAAGCATAGAACTTTGCAAGTTCTGTTAGTAAAGCAACTGATTAAATCAAATCATTTATCACATATTTCTCCCCCTTTTTGTCATAACATCAAAAACATAAAAGATTCTGATGAAAAAACAAAAGGAAACACATGGAAGAAAAAGATAATTTTCATTGAAGTTCAGGCAGACAAAAGTACAGAAGTACAAGAAGATAAGAAAGAGAAGATGCACAAAACAGATGCAGCAAAAGCAAAAACAAAACAACTAAGACTCAATCTAAGATGACCCTAGCCTCGACAAGATCTTGGCCAGCATCTCTTGAACCCCATTGTTGTGCTCATTCTGCTTCTCTATGAAAGCTCTAAACTCAGCATTGACTGAGCTTTGCTCATCCTGGTTCTTCTGAAGAACTTCCAGAGTCCTTGCAAGACGGGAAGGTTCATCAGAAGAAGCTTCACAGCTTCTATCCAACGGGATGGCATTGTGATATGTAGCTTCCATTGATAGATCATTTGCAGGGATTTCCTTAACAAGAACTAATTCAGCAACATGATCTTCTACATCTGCTTCTTGCATAGAAGCATCTCCATACTCTGCAGCAGGAACCTCATAATCTCCATTCTCAAGTGCCTGAAGAATGGCAGCTAGATTCCTGGGGGCAGAAGGACCTTCAACTTCTGGTGGGTCAACAACTTCCGGAATGACCAAGCTTGGGTCTTTCTTAGAAGGGTTTTCCCTCAGAAAGTCAAAGAGAGTCTTGAAATCTCCGAGCAGAACAGGATATTGAGGTATCCAGACCACAATCTCCCTGCAAGGATTAGCTTCCAATGCAGCAGCCAGTCTTGCTTCTTCCAATTCATCCACAAACTGCTTCTCCTCAGCAGCAACACAATTTCTGAGAGGATGGTAGTATATACCATTATCACCCTCCAGAAGGTAACCAGGGTAACCAGGGGCAGCAGCCACTAGCCTTTTCTGTACTCCCATTGCTTCTACTTGAAAATCCTTGCGAAAGCTTTTCTAGAGATTTCTTGTAGAAACATCATCCAGACCATTTAGAAAGGCATCCTTCAGAAGGTCTAGACTGCTAATCACCTCATGTCTGAATAGTTCCAGGTAGGTATAGGGTTCAGGTTCAGGCGGATTGAAGGTGAATTTGTAGTCAGGGTAGAGAAGATAGTAGGGTTTGGATTTTCTGGTAGGTAAGGGATGGAATATAGAAGGTGAAGGTGCGGTGGATGAGGAAGAAGGGATATCTGAGAGAATGATTGATGAGGATGGAATATCATAAAGGATAGATTGAGAAGAGGATGGAGTATTTGTAAAGGGAATTGGTGAGAAAGATTTATCAGAAGGAGTTGGGGGAAGAATACTTAGAGGTGTGGGGTTTAGAATAGGAGAGGAAAAAGATGATGGAGAAGGATTTGGTAAAGTGAAGTTTACTTTTGGTTCAGATGGAGGTGATTGGAGAGATGGTTTAGGGACAGAAGGAGGTGGAGTAAAAACCTGCCTGGAGACGTGTTCAGAAGAAGCATGTGAAGATCTGGTTCTGTGAAAGGAGTCTCTGATCCTTTTCTCCCTTCGTTCAACAGAGTCCACCTTGTCAGGATCATAGGTGACCCTCAACTTCTTGGCTTTCTTAACCTCATCTTCTCGGGCCTTTCTTTTTAGCCTAGCCTTTTGTTCCTTCTGATCCTTCTTCAGAAGATCAGCTTTGGACGGAAGTACTCTACCACGGATCCAAGCTGGATCAATATCTGATTGCTTCCTAACACAATCTTCCAGGTAAAGCTTGACAACCTGATGTAGTTCTTTATGAAACAAAGAGGCAAAACCTTCAACAACAACTCTTCTTGACAGGATGTCAGGAAAGCTTGTGCACACAGAAGGTACATTTTGAATGAGTTCCAGTCTGAACAAATCCACACCATTGAAGATGGGACCTTGAACTACTCCAAGAAAATGGGACGCATTGAGTTTTCTGATGGAGTCCAGCACTTTGCTTTCAATCAGAATGTCTGAAATCATTCTTCCGAAGGGAATAGTCTTTCTTGAAATATGAGGGTACTTCGCCCTTTCATCTTCTCTTGACTCAAAATAGAAGTTTTCAGATTCTCAAACAGAATATGAGAGATGTTGATCTCTATCTTTCTGCCAATGCAGAAAAGAGTATACTTGTGATCCAGACTGATGTAGGAGGAGGAGAGCATCTTCTTTCTATGGTGAAGAGAACCCAGAATAATCTCAGCCCATACTTGATAGAATGGCCTTAAGGTGCCCGTGTTATGAGAATCAATTCCAAAGACCAGAGAGATTTGTTGTTCAACTTTAAACCAGTCAACTGTTGCATGTTGAAGACCAGACCAACCTTCTTCATCATTCAGATTGTACAGCTTCCTGATGAGCTTTTCAGTGATAACCACTTCATGCCCTAGCACGAATGAAATGATGGCAGTTGGGGTAACCGTTGCATGTACCCAGAAATCCTTCACAACTTCAGGATAAATTGGACCAACCAATCTATCAAGATATTTAGACCATCCTTGCTCAAAGATTCTTGCATCACACTTAAAGCCATTTGCTTTTAGGTTGTTGATGTCCACAGCAGATTCACATAGAACTTCCAGTTCTTCCGTGGGAATTAAGCATGTTTTCAGTGGAGCATACTCATATTTGCGTAGAAGGATCTGTGTAGAAGTGAGTCTTTCTTTTGGATTTGATGAACTTGAAGATGAGTTCATGATGATTATGCTTTGAGATCAAATCAAAAACTAGGGTTTGAAAAACAGATGCAACGAAAGGGATGCACAAAAGAGAGAGAGAGAGAGAGAGAGAGAGAGAGAGAGAGAGAGAGAGAGAGAGAGAGAGAGAGAAGGAATGAAGGTGAAGCGGGTTATTTAAAAGATTTGAAAATAAAGAAATCATTATGCATTTAATGAGAAATGACATTAGGAGAGAGAACACGGTAAATGAAATGATTTAACACAGTTACCTAGATCGGCGTCTTTTCAACTGCACGTTTTTTACTAACCGTACAGACACGCGTTCACCATCCGAAAATAGATGACAGCTGTATTTTTCAGAAAGAACTTTACGCCTTCTGATTCTGATCACTGCTTCTGATTGTCATTCTTTAGAAATGATCTTGTTCTGATAGGATCATCTTTCTTCCCAAGGATCACATCTTCTGAATGAGCTGAAACAAGTCTAGGCGATCTTCTGACTGTTGGCTCTTCAGAAATCCTGAGATTCACTAAAGATGCAGCAACTTGATCTTCTGATCCATTGCTTCTGAGACTGCCAGCTTCTGCAGCTTTGCTTCTTGGTTCTACTGCTTCAGATATATCAATATCAAAATCTGCAAAATTCTCAAACTGCTTTGGTTTTTCAAGACCAAGCTTATCATCAAACCTGATATTGATTGATTCTTCTACAATCAATGTTTCAGTATTGTATACTCTGTAGCCTTTAGAGCGTTCAGAATATCCAAGAAGGAAACACTTTTGTGCTTTAGAATCAAACTTACCAAGATGATCTTTAGTATTCAGAATAAAACATACACATCCAAAAGGATGGAAATAAGAAATGTTGGGCTTTCTGTTCTTCCACAATTCATAAGGAGTCTTATTTAGAATAGGTCTGATAGAGATTCTATTCTGAATATAACACGCAGTGTTTATTGCTTCTGCCCAGAAATGCTTAGCCATATTGGTTTCATTGATCATGGTTCTGGCCATTTCTTATAGAGTCCTATTCTTTCGCTCTACAACTCCATTTTGCTGCGGAGTTCTAGGACAAGAGAAATCATGGGCAATACCATTTTCTTTGAAGAACTCCTCAAAGAATTTGTTCTCAAATTCACCACCATGATCACTTCTAACCTTTATGATTTTGCACTCCTTCTCAGATTGGATCTGAGTGCAGAATTCAAAGAACACTGAATGAGACTCATCCTTGTGTTTCAAGAACTTTACCCATGTCCAGCGGCTATAATCATCAACGATGACTAATCCATATTTCTTCCCTCTGACAGATGCTGTTTTGACTGGGCCAAACAGATCAATGTGCAAGAGTTCTAACGGCCTTGAGGTAGACACAACATTCTTAGACTTGAATGCAGGTTTGGAGAACTTGCCCTTCTGACATGCTTCACAAAGAGCATCTGATTTGTATTTCAGATTTGGGAGTCCTCTGACCAGATTTAGTTTGTTAATCTGAGAAATCTTTCTCAAACTAGCATGTCCTAATCTTCTGTGCCAGACCCATTGCTCCTCAGAAACAGACATAAGGCAAGTCACCTTCTGCTTCTCAAGATCTGAAAGATCAATCTTATAAATGTTGTTCTTTCTCTTGCCTGTAAATAGGATTGAGCCATCCTTCTGACTTACAGCCTTGCAAGACTTTTGATTGAAGATTATATCATAACCATTGTCACTTAATTGACTTATGGACAATAAGTTATGCGTTAATCCTTCTACAAGAAGTACATTAGTTATGGAAGGAGAGTTACCAAGACTTATGGTTCTAGAGCCAATGATTTTGCCCTTCGGATCTCCTCCAAACTTGACTTCTCCACCTGGCTTAAGCACCAGGTCTTGGAATGTAGACCTTCTTCCCGTCATGTGTCGCGAGCACCCAGAGTCCAAGTACCATGACATTTTGCTTTTTGTCCTCTTTGCCGCCAAGGATATCTGCAACAGAAATTATCTTCTCCTTAGGTACCCACAATTTCTTGGGTCCTTTCTTGTTAGTTCTCCTCAAGTTCTGATTGAACTTGGGTTTAGCATAATATTTAACAGGAGGAACAGCATGATATTCTTTAGGTTTGTCAGCATGATATTTCTTAGGATGTGTCACATGCTTCTTGGTGTGAACAGTGTTAAACTTCTGTGCATGTGAAGTGAGCCTAATATCATGAGCATGGCCATATTTGAACTGATCATACAATGGCTTGTATGTGATCTTCAGATCATCAACAGGTTCAAATTTATGTGAGGTATCACCCTCATAGCCAAAACCAAACCTTCTGTTTCCAGAAACACCATATATCATAGAAGCAAGATGACTTCTGCCAATACTTCTAGATAAGAACTTTCTGAAGCTCGAGTCATATTCTTTCAGAATATGATTCATGCTAGGAATGGATTTTTCTGTTTCAGAAGGAGATCCACTATCTCTGGATAGATTTAAAACTTTTTCCTTCAGTTCAGAATTTTCCAATTCCAGCTTCTTAGTTTCAAATTCAAACTGCTTTTTCAGCTTTTTGTATTTGATACTAAGATGAGCCTTGAGTTCCAGAAGTTCTGTTAAATTGGAAACTAACTCTTCTCTAGATAGTTCAATAAATACCTCCTCAGAATCTGATTCTGATGTAGATTCTGATCCATCATCTTCTGTAGCCATCAGCGCGAAGTTGGCTTGCTCTCCTTCAGAGTCTGATTCTGATTCTGATTCAGAATCATCCCATGTTGCCATAAGACCTTTCTTCTTATGAAACTTCTTCTTGGGATTCTCCTTCTGAAGTTTTGGACACTCGTTCTTGTAATGTCCAGGCTCATTGCACTCATAGCAGACAGCCTTCTTCTTGTCAGATCTTCTATCACCAGAAGATTCTCCTCGTTCAAATCTCTTTGAACTTCTGAAGCCTCTGAACTTCCTTTGCTTGCTCTTCCAGAGTTGGTTTACCCTTCTGGAGATCATGGACAGTTCATCTTCTTCTTCAGATTCTGATTCTTCAGGATCTTCTTCTCTAGCCTGAAAAGCGTTAGTGCATTTTTTAACATTAGATTTTAATGCAATAGACTTACCTTTCTTTTGAGGCTCGTTTGCATCCAGCTCTATTTCATGGCTTCTCAAGGCACTGATAAGCTCTTCCAAAGAAACTTCATTCAGATTCTTTGCAATCTTGAATGCTGTTACCATTGGACCCCATCTTCTGGGTAAGCTTCTGATAATCTTCTTTACATGATCAGCCTTGGTGTAGCCTTTATCCAGAACTCTTAATCCAGCAGTTAGCGTTTGAAATCTTGAGAACATCTTCTCAATGTTTTCATCATCCTCCATCTTGAAGGCTTCATATTTCTGGATTAGAGCAAGAGCTTTAGTCTCCTTGACTTGAGCATTTCCCTCATGGGTCATTTTCAATGACTCATATATATCATAGGCCGTTTCCCTGTTAGATATCTTCTCATACTCAGCATGAGAGATAGCATTCAGCAAAACAGTTCTACATTTATGATGATTCTTGAAAAGCTTCTTCTGATCATCATTCATTTCTTGCCTTGTAAGCCTTACGCCACTAGCTTTCACTAGATGTTTGTAACCATCCATCAGAAGATCCCATAGTTCACCATCTAAACCAAGAAAGTAGCTTTCCAGTTTATCTTTCCAGTATTCAAAGTTTTCACCATCAAATACTGGTGGTCTAGTATAACCATTGTTTTGCTCAGCAGAGCCAGATGTAGATGCAGGTGGATTTGTTGGAATTTCACCAGCCATCTTTTACTGTAGCGTTTTTCTCTTCCTGAATCTTTTCTAAACACGGTTAAGTGCTTGCACCTTAGAACCGGCGCTCTGATGCCAATTGAAGGATAGAAAAACACTTAGAAAGGGGGGGGGGGGGTTGAATAAGTGTAGTCTAAAAACTTGAACGATAAAAACAATTTGCACAGTTATTTTTATCCTGGTTCGTTGTTAACTAAACTACTCCAGTCCACCCCCACGGAGTGATTTACCTCACCTGAGGATTTAATCCACTAATCGCAACAGATTACAATGGTTTTCCACTTAGTCCGCGACTAAGTCTTCTAGAGTATCCTGATCACAACCTGATCACTCCAGGAACAAATGCTTAGACACAAGCTAAGACTTTCTTAGAGTATCCTGACCACCACGTGATCACTCTAATTACAACTGCTTAGACACAAGCTAAGACTTCCTAGAATATCCTGATCAACACTTGATCACTCTAGTTACTTACAAATTAATGTAATCAAATTAGAGTTTTACAATGCTTCTGAAAAGCTATAATCACAACAGTGATATTTCTCTTAAAGTTTAAGCTTAATCTCACTAATATATTACAACAGCAATGTAGTGAGCTTTGATGAAGATGAAGTTTGAGAGCTTTTATTTGAACAACGTTTTAGCAAGTTAATATTCACAGAAATCGTCAACCTTGCTTCTCATCAGAACTTCATATTTATAGGCACTTGAGAAGATGACCGTTGGGAGCATTTAATGCTTTGCGTATTCCGTACAGCATTGCATTTAATGTTTCACTCTTTTGTCAACTACCTCGAGCCTTGTTCACGTTGTGTCTACTGACGTTGCCTTTAATAGCTTCTAACGTTCCTTTTGTCAGTCATCGTAGCCTGCCATCTTGTACTTGCTTCTGATATGATGTTTGTGTATACAACGTTTGAATATCATCAGAGTCAAACAGCTTGGTGCAGAGCATCTTCTTGTCTTCTGACCTTGAAGTGCTTCTGAGCGTGATACCATGAGAACTTCAGTGCTTCTGCTTCTGATCTCAAGTTCTTCTGATGCTTCCATAGACCCATGTTCTGATTTTGCCTTGACCATCTTCTGATGTCTTGCCAGACCATGTTCTGATGTTGCATGCTGAACCTTCTGAGTCAAAGCTTCTGAGCGCTGATTTGTGCATACTCTTTATATATTTCCTGAAAGGGAAATTGCAATGTATTAGAGTACCACATTATCTCACACAAAATTCATATCCTTGTTATCATCAAAACTAAGAATATTGATCAGAACAAATCTTGTTCTAACAGAAATACCTATCATATTACTACACATTGCATAAGTATATAATCAAGATAATGGAATTCTCCCCCTTACCTTAGATTAAACTCCTTCTTCTTCAAGAATCTCCCAATTTTCCTCTTCTTTTTCTACTATCCTCTATTCTCTTGTATTCTCCAAAAGTGAAAGTTATGAAAACTAAACCTAGTTCTCTTAATATCTTCTCTTAAGTTAATTGGGCTTAACCCACCAAAACATCTAGTATTGTATTTCTATTACTTAGGTCCAGTTAGTTATATCTCCCTAATAACTTAATTAACTCAATAGCACAAATACACACATAATATAATTAATTAATCATTATATCACATAATAATTAAATAAAATAAATAATCAATAAAAATACCAAATAACATAATTAATAATATAACTAATAAAAATCGGGATGTTACAGCTAACGCACTGAACTACCTTGCAACAATTCTTGGGAAAACATTTGAATTGTATTTATATGTTTACTGTAGAGATCTTTGTGATGACATTATTGATTGTTTAGTGAGTCATTTCGATCAGGCATGCATATATAGATTGTAGTTAGTTAGGACTTCGGTCTAGAGAGGTCAGGTTCAGAGAGGAACCATGACAGTCTCAAGTCCAAAGATGGACACGAATCAGAGAGGAACCAGAGATAGAGATAAATTAGTAATACACCTTTGACGCCCAAAATCCAGTACCACATGCATATTGAAGGAGAAGTTGTAGCATTTGCATTATAGATTGATTTGTTGATGCTCGTGAGAAGGATCTTTGTATTATCATTACTATCCCACTGCTTATTTTCAGCGCTATCATTTGTAAGGATTATTCTCACCCTTTTTTTTTGTGACTTTGTGCAAATGATGTATGGATACTCAGGAGGATTAATTGCTATTGTGAGTTAGAATATGGCTTTGTAACTCTCTTTTTGATTTACTTTTTTTCGCTTTTAGATGGATTGCTTTGATCTGTAACATCGGGGAACGAGACTTCTGCTCGTTTTGAGTTAATGTTAGATTTTGTTGAATTTTTTGTCATAACTGATGTTTATTTTGAGTAATTTTGATTTATGAGACTATGTGATGATGTTGCAAAAGGTTTTATTTTCCGCTGCAAACTGTTAAATTCAATTACAGGTGTTTTATTTGAGAATGTGTGACACTGTTGGATGAGTATATGTTTTATTTAATTGAAGTTATGTCAAGTCGGGACTAAGGTGTTACACTTCTAGTTAAATTGTCGAAGTTTTGAATCAAGAAGCACATTTGAGAATGATTTAAGTCATACCAAGTTTGGATTTAGAACAACACTCCATTTTGGTAAAAATTGGAGTTTTAGAAATGTGATTCGAATCACAGGCTGACATGATTCAAATCATAGTGTGCAAAGACGTCAATTGCTTCTGTGATCCTGATTGGAATAACAGAAGTCCTTGATTTGAATCAAACATATTACATAAAAAGAGAATTTGCTTCTATCTATGTGATTCAAATCATAACAGTCCATGACTCGAATCAGAGAGGTTTAATTCAAATCACTAATATGCTTGACTTGAATAAAAAATAGATAGAAGATTTTGCCTTTTGGCTATATGGATCTAATTCGAAACAAAAGTTTTGCTAACTTGAATCACATGACTCAAAACATAAAAAGGGTTGATTCAAATCATGGGAGCAATTTTTTTTGCTCTTGGACCTTGATTTAAATCATTTACTCTCTTGACTCGACTCATACTTCTTGCTTGTGACTCAAATTAAATAGCATTTTTCTCTCATTTTTGTGCAAGATCTCCAACACCACATATATAAACCTTTTTTCAAATCCCTTTCACAATGTTCATAACGTTGATGTCCACTTTATGATATAGAACTTACAACATGCCTTTTCTCTCAACTTTCAAAATGGATTTTGAATTTTGTTTTGAATTTTGTAAAGAAAATCTCTTTATCTTTAATTTCTTGCATAATCTATTGTTATTTGGATTAAGTTCTCATCTCAAGTTGTGAGAAAAATATATATTATCAATATCTTCTTAAAAATTATGTGTCACTTGAATAAAAAACTTATATATATATATATATATATATATATATATATATATATCAAAAAATAAATTTAAATTATTTTTCTATAATAAAATATTAAAAAAACATCATTAGTAGTTTTAAAAACCCATTTGGTAGTTAGTCATTAATAATTTTAAAAACTCATTTCATGAGATGGTAGTTAGTAGTACCAACCAAATCATAGATGAAAAAATTTAAATAACAATGTTTATAAAAAAAATTACATAAAAAACAAGGTTTTCATAAAATTTACCAAAATGTCTAGGTTTTGCAGGACCCCCTAGAGTATGCGCCAAACCATTTGGCGCATTAGTATAAAATTTTTTGAGTTAGCCAATCCATTTGGCTTAAATGTTGAAAAGTAAAAAAAAAAAAAAAAAAAAAATTCACATTTGCGCCAAACCATATGGCGCATACTCCTAATTTTTATACTAATGCGCCAATTCATTTGGCGCATACTCCAGGGGGTCTTCAAAACCTAGACACTTTGGTAAACTTTTTGAAAAACTTGTTTTTTTGGTAATTTTTTTTTTAAACCTTGTTATTTAAATTTTTTTTTCCCCAAATCATATACTATAATTAAAAAAAGTCGAATGGATAATAAAACATAAAATAGACATTGGTACTCCTCCTATACCACAAGGACAATACAAATCATTCATCATGTTGGCTATACTATATTCATGAGAGTTAAAAAGAGCCACCCTTGAACCTTCTTCAACACTCATTCACTCACTCACTCACTCTCACTTTCACTCCACCATTTCCCTCTCTCACACACAAAAACAAAATGCGCCTCCTTCTATCATTACTCCTCTTCCTCACACTCCACTCCCTTCCCATTTCCACAACACACATCTCCGAACCCCAAACCTTACTCTCCTTCAAATCCTCTTCCATCTCAACCGACCCAACCAACTCCCTCTCCTCATGGACCACAAAAACCACCCACTGCTCCTGGCACGGTGTCCAATGCGGCCAACACCGCCACGTCATATCCATCAACCTCTCTTCCCTCTCCCTCACCGGTGTACTCTCCGACGACATTTCAAATCTCCCTTTCCTCACCAACCTCTCCCTCGCCGATAACAAATTCTCCGGCCCTATTCCTCCTTCTCTCTCGTCTCTCTCTTCTCTTCGCTACCTCAACCTCTCCAACAATGTCTTCAACGGTACTTTCCCTTCTCAGCTTTCTACTCTCGGCAACCTTCAGGTTCTTGATCTCTACAACAATAACATGACCGGTTCACTTCCTCTATCGGTTACTCACATGTCGTTTCTCCGTCATTTGCATCTCGGAGGAAACTTTTTCACCGGGAGAATCCCTTCCGAGTACGGTGTTTGGTCTCATCTCGAGTATCTTGCTGTTTCCGGTAATGAGCTTTCCGGACCTATTCCACCGGAGATCGGGAACCTTACTTCACTCCGGGAGCTTTACCTTGGTTATTATAACACCTACGAAGGTGGTATCCCGCCGGAGATTGGTAACTTATCGGAGATGGTGAGACTTGATGCTGCTTACTGTGGTTTAACCGGCGAGGTTCCGGCGGAGTTGGGTAAGCTTCAGAAGTTGGATACTTTGTTTCTTCAGGTGAATGCGCTTTCCGGGTCTCTTACGCCGGAGCTAGGGAACTTGAAGAGCTTGAAATCTATGGATTTGTCGAACAATGGTTTCACCGGTGAAGTTCCGGTGAGTTTTGCTGAGCTGAAGAATCTTACTCTTTTGAACTTGTTTAGAAACAAGCTTCATGGAGCGATACCGGAGTTTATCGGCGAGATGCCGGCGCTTGAAGTGTTGCAGATTTGGGAGAATAACTTCACCGGAAGCATTCCTCAGAGTTTGGGGAAAAACGGGAAGCTTACACTTGTTGATGTTTCTTCGAACAAGTTAACTGGTTCTCTTCCACCTTATATGTGTTTTGGGAACAAGCTTCAAACTTTGATAACTTTAGGGAATTTCCTTTTTGGTCCCATTCCAGATTCACTTGGAAAGTGTAAATCTTTAAGCAGAATCCGAATGGGTGAGAATTTTCTCAATGGGTCAATTCCAAAAGGACTTTTTGGTCTTCCAGAGCTTACACAAGTTGAGCTTCAGGATAATCTTTTATCTGGAAACTTTCCTCAACCTGTTTCTATGTCTCCGAATCTTGGTCAAGTTACTCTTTCCAACAACAAGCTTTCTGGACCATTGCCACCTTCCATTGGAAACTTCACCAGTGTTCAAAAGCTTCTCCTTGATGGGAACCAGTTTTCAGGTGAAATACCTTCTGAGATTGGGAAGTTACAACAGCTTTCTAAGATAGATTTTAGTCATAACAGATTCTCTGGTTCGATTGCGCCTGAGATTAGTCACTGTAAGCTTTTAACTTTTGTTGATCTTAGTCGTAACGAGCTTTCCGGTGAGATTCCTAATGAAATCACTAGTATGAGGATATTGAATTACTTGAACCTTTCAAAGAATCACCTTGTTGGGACTATTCCGGGGTCAATTTCCTCAATGCAAAGCTTAACTTCTGTTGATTTTTCGTACAATAATCTAACTGGTTTGGTTCCTGGTACTGGTCAATTTAGTTACTTTAACTACACTTCTTTTCTTGGTAACCCTGGACTTTGTGGACCTTATTTGGGTCCTTGCAAAGATGGTGTTGTTAATGGTCCTCATCAATCTCATGTTAAAGGACCACTGTCTTCTACTGTGAAGCTTTTGCTTGTTATTGGGTTGCTTGTGTGTTCCACTGTATTTGCTGTTGCCACAATCTTCAAAGCTCGGTCTTTGAAAAAAGCTAGCGAAGCTCGTGCGTGGAAATTAACCGCATTCCAACGGTTGGACTTTACTGTTGATGACGTTCTTGATTCCTTAAAAGAGGATAATATCATAGGAAAAGGAGGTGCTGGCATTGTTTTCAAAGGCTCAATGCCTAATGGCGATCTTGTTGCTGTGAAAAGGTTACCTGCAATGAGTAGAGGCTCTTCACATGATCATGGTTTCAATGCGGAGATTCAAACTTTAGGGAGAATTCGACACAGACACATTGTTAGATTATTGGGTTTCTGTTCAAACCATGAAACAAATCTCCTGGTTTATGAATACATGCCTAATGGAAGTTTGGGTGAAGTTCTTCATGGTAAGAAAGGTGGTCATTTGCATTGGGATACAAGGTATAAAATTGCTGTGGAGTCTGCCAAGGGTCTTTGTTATCTGCATCACGATTGTTCACCACTCATCGTTCATCGCGACGTGAAATCAAACAATATCTTACTCGATACAAGTTTTGAAGCCCATGTTGCTGATTTCGGACTTGCTAAGTTCTTGCAAGATTCTGGAACTTCTGAATGCATGTCTGCTATTGCAGGTTCTTATGGATACATAGCTCCAGGTAATTATTTGAAATTAAATATTAATCAATGATTGTTTAGTTTATGATGATTGATTAATGTTGAGAGTTTGATTGCAGAGTATGCATACACATTGAAAGTCGATGAGAAAAGCGACGTATACAGCTTTGGCGTGGTACTCTTAGAGCTAGTAGCAGGAAGAAAACCAGTTGGAGAATTTGGCGATGGAGTCGACATTGTACAATGGGTGAGAAAAATGACCGATTCAAACAAAGAAGGTGTTCTAAAAGTTCTCGATCCAAGGCTTCCCTCGGTTCCAATTCACGAGGTGATGCATGTGTTCTACGTCGCCATGCTATGCGTTGAAGAACAAGCGGTTGAAAGACCAACAATGCGCGAAGTTGTTCAAATGCTCACCGAGCTTCCGAAACCGTCCCAAAGTTCAAAACATGTTGAAGAAGACTTAACAACAATAACAATCAATGAATCATCCTCTTTGTCATCATCAAACAGTTTAGAGGCTCCAGAGAAAGAACCTAAAGATCTTCTTAGTATATGAAGTGTGTCTTGTTTGTTTGTTTTTATTTCCTTTAAGGTTATGTAGTTTGGGGCTTTGTTTTGTGGGGTGGGGTTTTAATTAATGTTTGGATATTTATTTTGCTAATGGTTTATGTAATTTGTACAGTTGGGTTATTGGTGGGAATGTATTTGCTTATAATTGTCTCTGTCTTTATCTTCATCCCTTAGCTTTTGTTCATTTGAAAAGTTTTGTTTCTTTTTGTGGGTACCAAATGAAAGGGAGAGGGAAAATGACAAGCAATAGCACACACAAAGGGGTTGTGTATCAAAGTAGGGTGGTTTGGGCAAAATCATTTTTTGGGTTCATACAGAGAAGAAAATTTAAGATGTAGGGTATATATATATATATATATATATATATATATATATATATATATATATATATATATATATATATATATATATATATATATATATATATATATATATATATATATATATATATATATATATATATGAGGAGGGATATTCTTACTCCAGGAGTAAGTTATCAACACTTACTCCTCATCATGACCATTGATTCTTTTCAATCCAATGGTTAAAATTAATGAGTAATTAAATGTGGAGAGAGAAAAATAATACTCATTAGTTTTAACCATTGGATTGAAAAGAATCAATGGTCATGATGAGGAGTAAGTGTTGATAACTTACTCCTGGAGTAAGAATATCCCTCCTCTATATATATATATATATATATATATATATATATATATATATATATATATATATATATATATATATATATATATATATATATATAGAGGAGGGATATATTTACTCCAGGAGTAAGTTATTATAACTTACTCCAATTCTGGACCATTGATTCTTAACAATCTAATGGTTAAAAATAATAAGTAATAGTTTTCTCTCTCCGCATTTAATTACTTATTATTTTTAACCATTAGATTGAAAATAATTAATGGTCAAGATGTGGAGTAAGTTATAATAACTTACTCCTGGAGTAAATATATCCCTCCTCATATATATATATATATATATATATATATATATATATATATATATATATATATATATATATATATATATATATATATATATATATATATATATATATATATATATATATATATATATATATAGACACACATACATTAGGGTATCTTTAATAAAGAATGAATTTAGTTGACAAAAAAAAATTAGGGTATCTTTAAGTGAAAGCATATTACAAACAAAACATTAATTAGATGAAGGGTACAATATCTTGCCTAACTAAAATTTTAAAATTAATCTATTATCTATTATTAATATATAAAAGCAAAAGTACCTGGAAATTACACTAAAAGCCCTCTGAAAAAACTACTAAAACTTTTCTTATTTCATGGGTATAAAAGACTTTTAACAAAATAACTCAATATTATTGATTTGACATTAATTACGGGTGATGTGTCACCCTCTTAATTTTTGTTGGTATTTTATTTTTATTTTTATTTTCTAAAATATATATTACAAAACCCTATTAGCTATTAAATGTTAATGTTGCTATTAAATGTAATGTTCAATACATATACTTTTCCCATGATTTTGATCAAAAGTTTTTACGTTGAAAACATAAAATCCTCCTCTACCTAAAAATGCAATAACTTTTGGCCTTCCAAATTTCTATATTAAATGTAATGTTTAATACATATACTTTTCCCATGATTTTGATCAACCGTTTTTACGTTGAAAACATAAAATCCTCCTCTACCTAAAAATGCAATAACTTTTAGCCTTCCAAATTTCTATACATTTCTTATGTTATATATCTACTACTAAACCAATGGAAATTCACTCTTCACTCCATCTTTTTTTCAGGCTTGAATTTTGTTTTGTTCTTGCAGCCTTTGTTTTTCAAGATGTATTTTTTTTGTTATTGCATCGGTTTGTTGCCGCAAATTTTTTGTAATTCCAAAACTTAATTTGTTCCCTCTTCCATCTCTTTCAATTTTAATCTATTGGTTGTTCTCGAATGGTTTTACAATTTTTTTTCTAAACCTATCGATTTTGTTATATGTTTTAGGGTTTGAAGCTCTATGAAGTCATAACCCATGGCTACGGAAGGAACGTAGGATGAGAAACTCCCAAAATTGGAGGCTGAAGTACAAACGAGTTTTTATTATAATTGGATTTGCTATATTTTCAGATGAGGTGACAAGGCTACTATAATTATCAGAAATTCCGGTTTGTCCACAATCTGCGATCTGCGGTTTCATTTCTTCTATCATGGTTTCGTGGCTAAGATTTATTAGGATTGTTTTTTTGGAATATTTGGTTTTGATTATTGTCTTAAAACTAGGTTGAGAAAATTTTGAGATTTGTGAAATTATAATTTTTTTTATTTGTTTATTTTGAGGTTTATGAAATTATAATTTTTGATTTGTTTTTTTTGGCATTTAGTTGTTGATCAGAAGGAAGTTCCATTCTCAAACACTACTACAATGAACCGATAAATCCTACAAACAAATGCATTAACTGTGCATTAACTGTGTTTAATTTTTAATTAAAATTATATTTTTTTAACTATGTTTAATTTTTAATTAAAATTATATTTTTTTTAAACTTATAAATAATATTTTTTATTTTATAATAAGAAACTTTTAAGCATTTGACCGGAGCTGTCATACATTTTATATTTGGGAAAATAGGCTAATATCTTAAATAGGTTTAAATTTTTTTTAGAATTAACTTATTTGGATTCAACTGGGGTTTCTTAATTCACCTAAATTGACGGGTAGATGTGAAAGTATCTATGAGATACAGTTATTGACATATCATTTTGACGGAGCTGTCATACATTTTAGGTGTGAAAAAATGAGCTAATATCTCAAATAGGTTTAATAAATTTTATTCTCTAACTATGTCTAATTTCTTAATTAAAATTATATTTTTTTAAACTTATAAATTATATTTTTTATATTATAATAATATGCATTAAATGTAGAAACTTTTAAGCATTTGACGGGAGCTGTCATACATTTTATATTTGGGAAAATGAGCTAATATTTTAAATAGGTTTAAATTTTTTAAGAATTAACTCATAAAATTAAAGTTATAAAAATAATTGACCGGTAGATGTGAACGTATCTATGAGATACCAGTTATTGATGGATCATTTTAATGTCTATCTTTTAACTATTTCTTTTGTTACTGTTTTATAAAATTGAAGTTATAAAAATGATTGTACGATTTATTATAAATATGAAGTTGGTACATATTATTAATATAAAATTGAAATTACGTGAATATTTATGAACGACATAATAAGTTATATTATGTTTGATATTCCTAACACGTGAATTAAAATTTGATAAATGATTATAAGTTATAAATATATTAATGTTACTCATTATTTGTATCTATATATGTTACACACTTTATTTATTTTTTTCTAAAGTTTTGATAAATATACATCTTATTTTATGCATTTTACTATGCAGGTATATGATGCAGGTTTTCTTACTGATTGGTTATGATAATTTAAGAATATAGCATTTGAAGATTGTACCTTCTATATATTTTATTGTTTTATTTAAAGAGCTAAAAGTTTAGATGTATTATTAGCACTTTTGTTTTTAACTATTAAGTTTTTGGAATTAACATGACTAAGTTTGGGTTGCATTTTGGTTAAATATATATGTTTGATATATATAAAAGAACTTTTCAAGTCATAATTAGGTACATGTAATGTGAAGTCCCGCCAGACCCGTGCGATAGCACGGGTTTCCTACTAGTTTTAATATTATACTTATTAATTAATATTAATACACTACTTCGGATAAATTATATTTTACTTTTTAATTGACATTTACTATAAAAAGTACTATTATGTTTTTGTTTTCATTCTTTTCATGGTCACAGTAAATAAACAATTGCAAAGGTGCGTTTGACCCACGTTACTACGTTAGAAGGATAGCACAATCAGAACAAGATAGGTTAAAAAATAGTATTTTTTTTATATGTTTTGTTTTTGATGAAATTTTTATGTATAATCTAAACATTTTTGTTTGAATTTTGCAATAATGCGCACATGAAGATATTTATGATCTCTAGATACAGCAATCCAAAGGTTTCTACAAATTCCAGTTAACTATATTAATTCAAGTTTAGTGTTTTTTTCAGAGTTGTCTTGAAAAGTAGGCATAAATTCTTTGATATAAATTTTAATGGAATTTGTAAATTATTTCCTTTTTCACTGATGCCTATTGGTACTGTTAATGGACTTCAAAATGAGTAATTTTGCTATATTTAAAACAACAAATTCAAACTATTTAGACACAAAATACACATTATTTGATTTTGCTTTTAGTGCACTGTTTTGGTTCTTGTTTGCAATTAGCAGTAAAGATGATTTTCTTTAATTTATTACTGTCCAACTCAATTTACAATATTATTTTTGTTGGAGTTATTGTGATGGAATTTTTTAAAAAGGAAAAAAATGAGTGGAGTTATTTAATGAAATCTCTATTAAATCAAAGGATAAAGCAAATTATATGAAAGAGTTACTTATATAGAAAATTATTAATTCAAATATTCTTATTTAGATCAATATTTGTTTCTCGGTCAATAATTATGCAACTTGTAAAATAGAATATTGTCAAGGAGTTTTGAAATCATTTGAAATATGAGGGAAGACCCGTTATTCACAAAAACTGCAGAGGTTATACTAGTCCCTGAGGGCAAAAAAATCTCTATTAAATCCCTTATAAATTTAAGTGAGCTATGTTAGTCCTTTTATTAATTTTTTTAAACTGGTTTTTTCTTACTTTTAAATTGTGTCTGGAAATAAAGACTCATTTTAGTCCCTCATAAAAAAGGAAGAGTCCAAATTAGTCATTGAGAAAAAAAGTCCTTATGTAATTCCTTACAAAATTTAACTGAGTCATCTTAGTCCCTCTTTTAATATTTTTTTCAAACTATTCTTTCCTATTTTTAAACCGTGTCTGGACTTGACAAGATAGACATGCTTTTGGAAATTGAGTACAGGTAAAGGTTGAGTTCCTTTGCATATGGTCTTCAGAATCCGAGTGTCTACTAGAAGCTGAGATACCTAGTTGTGAGACATCATAATCGTATCATTGAATTTGAGTCGTCAGATTCTGATCTTTAATAATCTGAGTCTCAAGCTTCTATTCATATGTTTCTATCTGAGTCAGTGTCCGGTAAATTCTTTGACTAATGATCCTGCACACTTGAACATATGTTAGTATAACTAATTGTTCTTTAAATACTTTGTTATCATCAAAGCCTAAGGGAAATGATATAAACCAATTTTCTTCCAACATACCATGTGTATTATTTTTGCCACAAGTATTATTTACAAAAGTAAGAAATTATTCTAAATCACTCCAGTAGCAGAACTAAATCTTCCTAAAAGATCATTAACAACTGAAACAATAACAACACCTAATACACAAGAATACATAATAAGAAAAACCATTGTCACCCACCCATAAGCCTGATAATAAACCCAACAAAAAAAATCGTTGTGGTATCGCAATGATTTATCTACAATCCCTTCATAAATAATTCCAAATCAACAGTCATAAAATAGGAGTTCAGTCACAGTTTAAAAATAAGAAAAAATCGATTTGAAAAAAATATTAAAAGAGGGACTAACATGACTTAATTAAATTTTTATAAGAGATTAGCTCAATTGGCAATTGTTAGTTGGGTTAAGGAAGCTGTTGGTCCATGATTCAATACATGGCAGCAACATTTATTTGTAAACAAGTTGTTGATAATTTATAAATCAACAACTTTAAAAAAAAAAAAAAACTATTAATGAGTTATTAGTAGAAACAATCAAATTCAAATTTCACCCTCATTCAAATTTGAAAAAAGAAATTCATGCACCTCTTCCATTTATCATTCTTGT
Source organism: Vicia villosa (assembly GCF_029867415.1). NCBI lineage: Eukaryota > Viridiplantae > Streptophyta > Magnoliopsida > Fabales > Fabaceae > Vicia > Vicia villosa. The sequence continues at coordinate 56,779,725 of NC_081180.1, forward strand.
TCCTTTTAACAAAAAATAACGTTTTTTTGGGGTTCAGATCCTCTCCATTTCTCAAAAGAAATGAAGAATATCATTACTAATATTTTCATTAACCTCCAAAGATTGGTCTAATGATGGAGGCTTGATTCTATAGAGTGTGCTCCTCTCAGAACTCTGTTCTGGCTTTAAACAAGATCCCTTCTAATGGACGATGGGAGTAATCGAATGATCAAATCTCATAGTCGAATGATGATGTTAATGTGATTAATGAGTTGAGTTTTTTTAAAGATAACATGTCAAATGCCGCATATTCAAACACATATTTTTGTATCTAATGTCTTTATACTATTAGTTGAGTTGACTTGTTAAAACCTAATGTAGCAAGTTCTACCCCCTTTCCTAGAGTTTTTTTGACAAAATTTTCTCTCAAAATTTATGCGGAGATAGATAAATTGAATTATGTATAAATTTATTTATTTAAATAAGTGAATGAAATAACCTTTGCTAAGCTGGTGGAGTGTATACCTTGCATAGTACAAGTTACCTGGTATCTCTGTAAATAGTTGTTTATAAATCACAAGTGAAACCAAAAAAGCCCACTTAGTGACTCTGATATACAGTTTTAGTCTTGCTTTCAACTTTCTCGACTATGTTTGAGAGTTTGGAGGAGAAGGGAGAGAAGGACTTTGAAAAAGTAGAAGGATTGAATGGAAAGAATTGAATGATTTTGATTGAGAGGATTTTAAAGGATTTACTTCTATTCATATCACCAAAAACCCCATAATATGAAGAACTCAAAATTTATATTGAAGGAGAGCTATGAAGAGTTTTGGAGGGCTTACATGAATTTTCAAAATATTTTTTATGTTGTTACAGTATTCAAAAAATTAAAAATATAATAATGATATACTCTTTTATCATTCTATACAAAATTATTTTTTAATAAATGTTAAATATTTTCTTATATTTCTTTAAAAATTTATTTTCGAAAACCTTCTTTTTCCCTCAAACTTCCAAACATAATCTTATTGTACAGGACTACATTCACCCCTTTATTGTTCAGTTTCCATATTCATTCTTCTTCTTCTATTGGCAAACTTGTTTTCTACTTACCTAATTCCTAAATTCCAATAGAAACAAAGGTTTACCTAATTTCAGTGACTGATAAGATATTAAAAAAGAAAGAGTAATTAAGTTGGTTTAGTAGGCTAGATTTATTAGAGAAAATATAGCACTCGCCGCCCAAGCACATTCAAGTGTTCATTAAACAAAAAAAATTCTATCTTTAATTTTTTTAAGTTGTTAATTTTTTTACTAAAAATAAATAATATTCATTCATTCAAATTGATAGACTACATCGCTGACTAAAATTTTACGTATGCAGTATCAATTATGTCTTTTTTTTTGCGGACTTTTGTGTAGAGAGTCTAAACGGGACAGATATGATCGTTTGCCACCCCTATCCAAAGCCATCAACGCCTGAAGAAGAATTACCATTTATAGTCATTGACTGCATGAGTTATAAATTGTGGGATAGTTGTCATTCATGAGATCATTATAAGTGCAATTATTTTTTGAGCTAAACAACTTTTTGTAGAAGTTAATATGATTATTTAATTCAATACATTGGTTTAAAAAATATTTCCATTCTTCGGTCTAATGATTTTTTTACTAGCATATCTCAATTTGACTTATCTTGTACCTCCAAAATTGGTTATGCATACACAATTTTGGAGGAAAAATTTTTTTGTTCTAGGTTGAGTAAATTTGTTCCACCCCTACCTTTTCTCTCGACCACGGTAAATTCTTCCTTATGTGGCTCGAGAAGATTGTCTTCATCACCCCAAAGGTTATTGTTCTTCTCAAAATGCAAACTATCACATGGACCTCTCATCGAATTCTTACCAATATTTTTCATAACCATCAGAGCATGATCAAATTGCTCCATTCTATCATAAGCTATCTCTTTATCAATCACCAAATTCTCATTCAAATTATTAATTCAAATTATTACGAGTCTCTAATACTATTTCTTCTTCATTCAATGAGCTTGTTTATGATAAATACTCCTTATTAGCATTAACCTTATTCTCTGGATGAATGACTACAACAAAGTTCTCATTTTCTATGTCATTATAAAGAATATGATTTTCTATCTTATTCAAATCTACAGAGTCATCTTTCACTATGTCATCCACTATAACATTTAAAGATTCATCACTTTGTATGTCATTCACAATATCATTAACTAGTATAACGTGTTTAGACCTTTTAGGTGTGTATCTTGTAGATTCTTTAATAAGTGAATTTTCAACATTCTGACTTTCAATTTCAACTTCCAATATTTGTCAACACACATAGTGATCACAAAAGAGAGATAAATTCTCGTATTCCTATTTAACATAGAACGCATAACCCTCTCGTTCCACCAAAATATGATCGTAGAGAGAATCGAACATGTTAATGTCTATTTGCACACGAGAAAATATCCCAAAATTTTTTTCTTGTAAACTCATCAATTGATAAAAGGGTGCGGTGAAAAATCAATTACATTGAAGACACATCCAAAACTAAATTGGAATCCAAAAACTTCCAATTAAAAAAAAAAATTAAAATTGTCCTTCATCACTTAAAGATCACTTAAAGAGAAATGTCATATTTATAAAATCACTCTAGAATTTATAATAAAGACATCTAATAAATCTCATTAGATGTTTTTAATATATTAGGAACATTTTTTATCCTTAAATATTATTGTATAATTATATCAAATTATTCAAATCTTGTCACATATCTATCTTTCTTTTTAACACTTGTGATCATTCTATTTGTAACATTTTACATTATGAATTATCTCTTTTCAAAATTTCTATATTTTTATCGCATATATCAATTGATCTATTCAAATATTAATAATTTAATGTTCTTTGTTGAATTGGTTAAAATAGAAACCTCAAGATAAATTCTCAGCCTCAGACCCGCCATAACTCTGATGGTGGGATGTGGACCATGCTCTGCAAAGCATAGTTGAGAGACTTCAGAGTTAGGGATAGTCATAAACAGAAAATCTGACACACTGAGACTGAAAGGTACACACGTTACATAATCAATATTGGTTTGTTATGAGTTAAGTGAAACTGTATTAGGAGTTGTTGAAACTGTTGGTAAAAGATTCATCTTCATCTTAGGTAAGTGTCCAAACCTATTTCCTCACATAGTCTAGCTATCTAGCTACCAAACCTTCAATAAAGAAAGGCTTGATATGGTTAAAGTTAGAGGGATAATTATGGTTGGTGTGTCATAACTAAGAAGAAAATGAGACGCATGTGAAATTCAAATGTTTGGGGCCAGTTTGTTCCCTGTATTACCTAAAGGAAAAACATTGACAATATTTGTATTCTTTTTTGGTTGGGTTGGTTTTAGAATTTGAGGGAGTGTTTTGGAATTTTGGAAAAGAAAAGTGATAAGAGTGCACGGTTAAATATGCTGGAAATAAAACAACATTGCATGGAGACATATTGATTTTGTTTGTTATGATTGTGATGATAGGATGTGATGTCATGCACTAGGTGGAACCATTTGGTCACTAGTGAGGAAAAAAGGACTTTATGGTGTACGAAACATAGTGGTAATTTTTTTTGGGTCTAGTACTGTTCTTTAACTATGGTTAATTAGTTTTGAAGATTAGTGGAATCTAGATAAATTGATCATATTATTATGTAGAAAATGTTACTAGAGTAGTGTTTTGCTAAATAAAATCAAACCACTTTGGAAAATTAGAGATATAGATATGGGGTGCCTTTTCTATGGGGCCATTTGGTATGGTACCAGAAAATTATAGAATGCAAGTATGGAGAGAAAGTCACCTTTAATTTAAAGAGATAAAGAAGATATAAATTAATATATTAGTCACTATAATTTTTTAAATAAAAAAGTTGTGTCGGCCTTTATATGATAATTTTTTTAATCAATTTTGTGTGAAAAATATAAAAGTGGTTTTCTTTTTGGTCTTTATACAAAAGTGGTTTTTATTCTAAAATGAATAAATAAATAAGTATAAATGGTTCTAAAAGTTAAAATCTGGTAAATAAAAAACAACTAATACTATGACTTGGGATGACATACTCACATGACAATGAAAGATTTAGTGATCTTATAGTTTATTTTAATACTTAATAAGTTTATTTTTAGATGCGATTTTAAATAGTATTTTATTATATAAATTTGTTTTGTCTTTCATTCTGATTTACTTTATTTCTTTCTTTAAGATGTTATCAAGTATCATATCTTTTTTAATTAATTTTAATGTTTTTTTTTTAGGGATGGTGGATTGAGGAAGTGGAAAATTTTCCTTCATTAATTTAGATTCTATTAATTTTAAAAAAGAAATTAATGGAGGTTTGGGCGTTAGGAGGTTGAATGAGTTTAACTTAGTCTTATTTGATAAATGGTGTTGGAGAATTTTAAATGAGTCAATAAATCTTTGTTATGGGGTATTGTGTGCTTGGTATGGTGAAGAAGGAGCGCAATTATGTTTTGGGGGAAGTGGTGGATCTGTTTGGTAGAGGAATTTGAAAAACATATAGGAGGGTGTTGGTTTGGTCAATGGAGGGTGGTTGCTTGATAACATTGATCGAAAGATAGGAGATGATTCTTTTACGCTATTTTGAAAAGATCCTTGGCATGATGGTATTTCTTTGAATGTAAGATTTATAGGCTATATGATTTAGCGGAGAATAAAATGATGTCTATAGCAGAAATGAACGAGTTGGAGTGGGGTAGAATGGTGAGGCGTGGAAATGGCGTAAGAGATTGCTTGCGTAGGAGGATGAGTTGGTGGGAGAGTGTATTGAGCGGTTAACCTTTGTTATTTTGCTGGTGGACGTTGAAGACCGTTGGGTGTGGAATTTACACCCCTCTTCTTGCTACACGATCAACATTGCTTAAAAAAATTGTCTGAAATTGACGACAACAACAATCAAGCTAACTTCTAAATTTTGTGGTTAAAGATAGTGTCGCTTAAGGTTTATATTTTTATTTTGCAGTTGTTTTTTAATCGTATTTCGACGAAGAACAATTTGAATAGGCGTCGAATTCTTGCTATGAACGATCGCAGATGTGTGGCGAATTGTGGTGTGGATGAAGACATAGATCATTTGTTTGTAAATTATGATTTTTTTCGGTATACTATGGCTTATTATTTATAATTGGTTAGAGTTCTCAACGGTATCTAAAGGAAAGTTATTGGATCATCTCATATAGTTTGGTGGATTAGGTGATTTTTCGAAAAATATTTGGTTGGCTCTTAACATTATTTGCCTCTATGTGATTTAGGTTATTTGAAAAGAGCGAAATAGACGTATATTTCAAAATAAAGTGGAGAATTTACTAGCGTTATTTCAAAAGGTAAAGTTTCAGTTGTTTTCATGGTTAAAGTCATATGTTATTTTTGTTATGATTGTTAGTCCGGTGGTTAAATCCTTTAACTAGTTTATCAATTGTTTTCAATAAACCACTTGTTGCTGTTTTTTTTCCAGAGTTTTATGTTGTAATTTTTAATTCTTCTTATTTTCGATACATGATTGACTTGTTTTAAGAGAATTTCTTTACCCACCTCCCTATTTTCTTGGTCACCTCTGGTGAAAAACCCAAAATATCCTTATTTCGGAAATGCATTTCCGAAAACACGAAAAAAGGTGTTTTCCGAGATGCATTTCCAAAAACACCCCCTTTTTGGGAGAGGGGTGTCTTCGGAGATGCATATCCGAAATATTCCAAGACCAAATTGGTCTTGGAGTGTTTCGGATATACACTTCCGAAAGAATTCAATAATTATTAAAAAATTAAAATCAAGTTGAATCAATACAATTAATAGGTATAAAATCAAGGTGAATCAATAAAATGAAGGTGAATCAATAAAATCAAGGTGAATCAAAATTTCCTAAACAATTTTAAAGTTAAAAATTATTTTACTAACTTATATAAATCAAAAACATTTTAATTTCATAAGTAAATTTTGAATTATATAGAATTAAATATAAAATTTATTCATCAAATAAAATTAAGACAATTTTTTTTTAATTTTTTTAAACTAAATAAAAAATTATAACGCATTTTTAATTATGAATCAGAATAGAAATATATAAATATATAATAATAATTATTAATTTTGTAATTGAAATATATAAATATATAATATATAAATATATAATAATAATTATATAAATATATAATAATTATTATAAATTAAAACACTCATTTTTTTAATTTTATAATTATTATATAAATATATAAATATATTTATAATTAATATATAATAATTATTATATAAATATATAAATATATAAATTAAAACACTCATTTTTTTAATTTTTTTGTAAATATATAATAATTATTATAAATATATAAATATATAAATAAAAAATTATAACTCTTAAGTGAAATTATTTTAATTTTTTTAATTAAAATTATTTTAAATTTTAAAATATGAATCAAAATAGAAATATATAATAATTATTATTCATAACTCATAAATTATATCAAAATATATAATTATTATTATTCATTACTCATAAATTATATCAAATTTATGATATATGAATTAATTAATATCCTAAAATTAGTTTTTGGGATTATTAGATTTTTTTTTTCGGAGATGCATCTCCGAATTAATCAAAAGGGTAATGCTAACGAGTGCCCCGGGGGCACTGGTTAAGAGATTAAAAAGGTAAGTAGAGCATTGTTTAATAGATTAAAAGATAATTTTTTTTACCTAAAATATATGTATTCAATGCATTGAAATCATAAATAATTAATTCTTCTAAATAATATTATGTTTATTCAATGCATTGATCTAGATTAATTTCTTTATTTGGAATGCTTAACCAGTGCCCCGGGGGCACTCGTTAGCATGACCCTAATCAAAATCTCAATTTTTGGTATTTTTTCGGAAATGTACTTCCGAAATCTGGAAATATTTAGAAAAAAAAAATTTCAGAAATACATTTGCGAAGCAGGGGTAAAGTGGAGTTTTCGGTGGGGTGACCCCATTGGGAGGTGGGTAAAGAAAAAAACTGTTTTAATCATTAATATATATCTCATTTTGGCTTAAAAAAAACCGACACATTAAGGCATTAAGAAAAGTGTTTTAAGCCAAATTATTACAATAATGGTATAAATAAATAAACGTAATGCTTTCAGTTATTGTTTAATCAAAATCAATTCATTTTAAATTACTTTTCACCAACATGCACCAAAACTCTTTGAAATTTGAACCATAATCACGATCAATTGTATGGAACATCTACAACAGCTGGAATCCAAAGCTATTACTGATAGAGACTGTAATGGTTTAAGAAGAATCCTAAAACACTTGGACACATTATTACTCTATGATCATCTCAACTATGGAAGAATCTTTGTACACTGAAGAAGCCAAATGCATAGGACAAAATCATTTGTTAAAAATATAAATAAAAATACCAATATACATGTTAACATACGAAAAACAAAGCTCTTAGACATGACATGAAAGTTCAATATGTTTGGTTTGAAAAGAATAACAGTGGACGAAATTGTAGTTAAGAATTTGAGAGTTGAAAGACATAAAGATGATTTGGTACTAAGATGACAAACAACTTTGCAAGAAAATCTAACAAAATAAGTGGAAGCAGGAGAGGAATTTGGACTTTTTCTCCCATTTGTTTTTTTGAAATTTTGTTGGACCTGTTACGTTGTACATACATGTAATATCAAATCACCAATTCTATTCTCTACTATTTTAATTTTGATATCATATGTTGCTACATACTGTTGTTTTGTCTTATGTTGCTTTTGAGATTTATTTGGTTGAAAGATATGCAATATATGTCTGCGAGTGAAAGCTCCGACGCAGTGTTTTAAAAATCGGACCGGACATCAAACCGGTGAGGGTACTGAGTCACTGGTCTATTGGTCGAACCACTGGGTCACGGGTCGAACCGCATGACTAAACCGGGTTAAACCAGATAACTCGGTTGAATAGACCGGTCGTTATAACACAATTATATAGGTATAAAATCTGTCGAACCGGATGATTCAGTCCCTACAAAATATAACTAGTACATATATTTTTTGAAAATATCATATTATAAAAAATTTCACAAGTTCATAATTTAAATTCAAATTTTATACATAAGTATCACACACAATCAAATAGTACATAATTATAAAATATAAACAAAAGTTTAATCGCAACATAATTTAATTGAATAATTTATAACAAAATAATTTCATTGTCTACTAAATTTAATTTCAATAAAAGAAAAATTGTTTCAATGTTGGGATCTCCTTCTTCAATATCAAAATCATCTCTAACAAAATCAACCGCATCTACAATCATTTTTTTTAATTTTTTATTAATTTTTTTTTAATTTTTTTAATTTTAATTTTTAATTAAAATAGTCAAAATGACATTGTTTTAATTTTTTAAAATTAAAAAAAATAAAAAAAATAAAAAATGCATTTAAACCACCGGTTCACAAAAACCGCCGGTTTTCCCGGTTTTAGCGGTTTACACCGATTTTGACCGGTTCATACCGGTTCAATGACATTCCCGATCCAGCTATTGAACCAGACCGGTTACCTGGCCGGTTCCCGGTTCGACCGGCCGGTCCGGTCCGATTTTTAAAACACTGCTCCGACGTTGAAATTGTATCTGTATGTTTTTTATTATTTATTTTTTCGAAAACCATTGGTATTTTATATACACACTTTTCATATTTTACTATATTCTTTTTTGGATTCATCAATTAATTTGGGTTAGAGTATTAACAGTGCTAAAAAAAATTATGGACTGAAAAAAAATTATAAATTGAACCGAACTGCTGAATCGAACTAAACTGAAATTAAAATAATCAAACTATTATGTTTGGTTAATAAACTGAACCAATAATTTATTAAAGATTCTAGAACCTAACTAAATTATAAATAACCAAACATAAACTAAAACTGAACCATTATTTTTAAGACAAGAAAACTGAAAGGTCTCAGTATAGCACTGGACTTGTAACTTAAGTGAAATGATAAAAAGAGGAATAATCTTAAACATAATCTTAAACTTTTTATCTCCAATAAATTTAACATAAATTAAAAGTAGTTTTATATAACCAAACAATAGGATGTGAATTGAGAATTTAATTTCAGTTTAAAAATATTTCGGTCATTTTAAAATATAAACAATTTTTAAAGAAACTAACTAAAAAAGTTTCTGTTTATATTTTAAAAATATTTTATTGTAAATATATAGAAAATACGGTAAATGAACATCAAATTATACCTACATCAAATTATACCTTGTTCTTTCCTTACAATGCAAATATATTTTTATAAATGCAATTCTATTTTGGAATATGCATTGATTTGAATCGATTGATAATTTAGATTGTCAAAAAAATCATGTAAAAAAATATATTAAAAATATGTTTACCAACTAAAAAAAGTGTTAAAAACAAGTTTAAAATGATTTTTTATTAAAATAAATTCAAAAATAAGTAACGGTTTGATTGTTTAACAAATAGTTTGATTTGGAAAAAATGTTTTCTAATGGTTCGGTATGATTCGGAATTCCGAACCATTATACCAAACCAATAATTTTGGTTCGGTTCAGTTCAAGATAAATTAAAATGGTTCAGTTCAGTTCGAATAACTTTTTATTATGGTTTGGTTCAGTTCGGTTTTCTTACATAACCATACCACTAACAGCCCTAGTGTTAACGATCTACCCATGTTCCACTGTGTTAGAGATCTGAAACACTACATCAAGAGTCCAACATCGTAATTCAAGCATATTATGATATGGAACAACGACGTTGTCTGTAGAAATCGACTATTGATTCTTGTAAAATTTGACTATCAGATCTCTTTTGATCCAAATCCAGATCACAACAGTATAATCTTATGATGGAGAAGGTAACTCCCGATTTCGACCTCTTTCATTGCTCCAAACAACCTAGTTCAGCATTGCCACCGATGTTTTTGGTCGATGAGATCACAAAGACATCACCAAGGCAAGAAGAGCTTCTCGTGCTCAACTCTACGCGATATGCGGTGCAGATTTAAGAAAGAAAAAACGACAGACCAATGTTAGGTTTTTGTGATCACGAGAAGGTAGATGGAATCCCTTAATGCTACGTTGTCGTTGGTCATAGCCACCACCGTCATAAACCACGACCTATCAGGCCTCCTTACAGATGACAGAAGTACGTGTAACTTGATGCACTTAGAAATCTTTAGGAGATTAGGTATGTGAGTGCAAGATCTAAAACCATGTGAAGATAATAGCCTTATGACATTCAATGATTCCACTACTCGACCATGTGAGGGAATAGATATGACAGTTTGGCTCGAAAAAAAGAAGACAAAAAAAACATTAACGTGTACTTCTTGATAGTTCCTTATGAAAGTATCTTTAATAGAATCCTTGGGAGATCTTTCTTGGCAATGTTGGATGGGGTGGCCTCCCCGTCCACCTCAAGATGAAATATCACAGTAATGGATTCAAACCTGTTACCACTGCGACCAACTTATGCGATACTGGTCGCATCCATGAAGCAATACTCAAGAGACTCGGTACTAATTTTCTTGCCTCAGAAAATTCCAGGGAAATTTAATGTGGCCGACCTTGACACCCGATAAGACGAGGTCAGTCGAGACGAACCTACTTCACCTGTCAGAGCAAAGGTTCTAAGACAAGTGTTACGATGAATTTGAAGTTATCCAACTCGAGGACAATCCTTCTCGATTATTAAAGATTGACGGTGACCTCCCAACTAAAGTAAGAGAAAGGCTTATCATGTGCCTAAAAGCCAACTCCGACCATTTCATCGTTTCACCACACGAGATGTCCGACATTGATCTGAGTGTAGCTTGCCACAAGTTGAATGTTGATCCTAAAGCCCGGTAAGTCTCCCAGTGAAGTAGGCACCATTCTCCCAAGAAGGCCGAAGCAACATCTAAGAAAGGTTAAGGATTGTTGGACTCCGACTTCATCTCCTAAGCAAGATACACCTAATGGCTCTCTAACATTGTGCTAGTTAAAAAATCTTCGAGGAAGTGGAGGATGTGTGGGCTGAGCGTGCCCTTAAAATCAAATACTAGCTTTAAGTGTTTTTTATGTGTGCATCTTGTAATGAAGAATTTGACTCCAATATATAGTTTTGCAGTACTGATGTGGTGTAAATCCCACAGAGACCAAATGTCAATATATCGATTTCTATTGTTAAGGTGTTTATTTAAGGAGAATCAAATCAATTAATTGAGTGCATAAAATGAAGGGAAAAAAGCAACAAGGATGTGAACCATAGTCATGCCCTTTGTCTCGGTATTTTGTCACTGCATAAGTTGTAAAGAACGCCATATCTTAAGTATCTAATATAGATATTAAGGATACCTTTTACATAATAGATTGTCCCATCTCGAATATCTCTTATGTCATTTGCTTTGAAATTGACCTCTCAAGCGCCCTAAGACTGGTTTGCAACACTGTCAGTCCAGATTGGGATTGAAAATCAGCTTGAACCTCTCTTAAGTGAAAATATGGCACGTATATATGGAATTTCTTAACAAAATCAATCATATTCATCTTCGAGTGTACAAACTGACCCATATGGCTATAAAATGTTGCACACCGCGATATCATTCTTATTCCTGCAAAGAAATTTCCCCGAATATAAGTTGTTGCCCACATGTTCCTTTTCTAGTACAACTCATTGATTTAATTGTTCTCTTCTAAACCAAATCTATCTAACATTTCATTCCACAAATTCTCAAATTTCCAAACATCATGATCACCAAGCACGCATCTTTTGAAATTATGGATGAAATTGAGATTGCCAATGTTGGACATTCCATTTCGTAGGAGATGCCATGCACATAACCTATGGTAACTGTTGGGAAAGAGTTTCCTGATTGCATTTCTCATAGCAACATCATCGCGTGTTATTATATACATTGGTGCCTTACCTTTCATTGCATCCAAAAACTACTCCAACAACCATACATATGTCCCTTCGACCTCATTTGAAACTATGATAGTAGCAAATATAATCGTCTGATTATGGTGATTAACACCAGAAAAAACAACAAAGGGGCACATATACTTATTTTTCTTGTATGTAGCATCAAAAGCAAGCACATCACCAAACAGTTCATATTTAATTCTTTTGACTTTCACCATCACTCCAAAATAGGTTTTGCATCGTTTCTGCAACAAACATCAATGGTTCCTTAACACGAAGATCTATAAGATACGTAACAACACCTTTAGCATCAGAAGAAATCTCTTTTCTTTGTCTTGCAATTTGATAATGTATGTCCTTTTTCAAAAATCCTACATTATCATACCCCCAGACAACATTTGCAAATGAACCATTCACTTGAGTTACTTTGATTTCGGCATTCCAAAAATTCAATATGTATCATATCTAACTTACTAAGCTTCCTATTAGCTGCCAACAGCCTGCAGTTCTTCTCCTTTAACATTTCATGATTGTGCTCAAAGTTAAAAACTGTGGCATACCAACAATGTGAAATTTTATCAATATGCACCCAAAATTTTGCTCCACATCGACACCGGGTTTCGTACATCGGAACACGTCGTCGTCTACTCTATGTTACCTAAATCCTTTAAAGTTACAAACAAATGTCTGTTGAATAACATCTCCATTTTTATTTTTAATAACTTGACCTTTACGGACCATGAAACCGTTCATCTTTGCAAACAAACAGTAGAATTTGTAAGCAACTTCTAGACTTCTAAATTGCAGCTTCGAAACATCATCATTTTGCAACTTAAAAATGTCCATATTTGATGTCATAAACATTATAGATGTTCTTGATTGGCTGCATTTTATGGTAAAACATATTTCTGTGTTTAGATGTCTTGACTAATGTCATGACATACATGTGTAGTGTACTGCAGGTTTTGTATGGTTAGCTAATACAAATTTTATTGGATGTCAAGCTGAATGTTGTGACATCAGTATCTGACAGCATGGGCTATTATGTTTTCTGTTATGTTTCCTTATTAATCTCAGGCTATATTTTAGGAAACTAACTATTGTGCTGATTGTATATCAGTAACAGAACGAGCCATGGGCTGATTTTTAGCACCCTGATATGTGAAAATTAGGTTAACTTGGTTAACCCTAATTTGTGTTTGTTAGGCCCAAGGCCCATGTTCCGCCTATAAGAAGATTGGTAATCCTACTTAAAGAGACAAATATTTTAAAGTGAAGAATACTGTGCATTGTGTTTGAATTTTCACGTGTGTTTTGTCTTAGCATTTTCGTATGAGCCAATCAATTATCACCTTGATGATTGTATTGGACTAGGGTGTTTTTGAGTTGTAATTTGTTGTGTCACTCTAAGCTTTTAAGCAAGAGTGTTGTGTCTCTTGATTGAAGCTTTTAAGCGAGATCAAGATTTGTTTGAAGTGTGTCTTCAAGTTGAATTTATTTGTAGTTGTTTGGTTGTTATCACTGTTGTGATTGAGGGGGGTGAGTAGGAACTCAGGTCTAGTATTAGATTGAGATTGCATTAGGTAGGTCTTAAGTGAGGGGTGTAAACTAGTAGTTTAGCTCTGAATTAATACTGCTTATAGTGGATTTCCTCCCTGGCTTGGTAGCCCCCAGAGTAGGTGTAGTTACACACCGAACTGGGTAAACAATTCCATGTGTTCTTTACCGTTATTGTTTACTTACTGCTAAGTTTAATTATCTGTTCACTAGTGGATGTCATAATATCCGATACGACATCAATTGTCTGTTACTAGAATTTTCAATTAGTATCAGAGCAGGCACCCTGCCTATTATTTTTTGGGTGAGATCTAGGGACGATACTTTCTGGGTGAGACCTATGGACAAGGATGTAGGATTTACGAATAGACTACCCATTCTGGATGGATCTAACTATGACTACTAGAAACCTCGTACGATAGCCTTCTTGAAATTTGTGGATAGCAAGGCTTGGAGAGCTGTAAACAAAGGATGGGAACATCCTGTGAAGAAAGATAAAGACGGAATAATTGTGTTAATACTTGAAGAAGAATGGAGCAAGGAGGAGGAAGGGTTGGCTCTGGGCAACTCTTAGGCCTTGAATGCATTGTTCAATGGAATAAATAATAATATGTTCAGACTGGTGCAACACTGTGAACTGGCCAAAGAGGTTTGAGATACTCTCAAAACAACTCATGAAGGTACCTCCAAGGTAAAGATGTCTAGACTTCAGATGCTAACTACTAAGTTTGAGAATCTAAGGATGAAAGAGGATGAGACCATCCATGAATTTTACATGAATATTCTTGAGATTGCCAATACCTCAGGAGCTTTAGGAGAGAAAATGTCTGAAGAAAAACTTGTAAGAAAGATTCTTAGATCATTGCTCAAGAGATTTGCCATAAAGGTTACTGCTAGAGAAGAGGCTCGGGATATTAGCAACATGAAGGTTGATGAACTCATTGGTTCCCTCCAACCATTTGAGATGGGAATGTGTGACAATGTTGAAAAGAAGAACAAAAGCATAGCTTTTGTGTCAAATAATGAAGAGGATTCAGAAGAAAGTAATGGTGGAAGTGAGGAAAATCTATCAGAAGCTATAGCTATGCTTGAAAGACAATTCAACAAAGTTATACAAAGAATATATCAGAAGACCAGACCAAATATCAAGAACATCCCCTATGACACCAGCAGGACTTATGATTCCAGTAGAAAATCTAAATCTGAAGAAAAGTCCAACCAAGGCAAAGGGACTCAGTGCCATGGATGTGAAAGCTTTGGACACATTAGAGATGAATGTCCCACTTACCTCAAGAATCAAAAGAAAGGGCTATCTGTCACCTGGTCTGATGGAGATTCTGAGAGTGAGTCTGAAGAGGAATCTGCAAAACATGTCACTGCACTAACTAGTGTATGTGCATCTGATGATGATTTAAGTGATGATGAGCTAACCTTTGATGAACTTGCTGCCTCATATAAGAAGTTGCGTGCCTGAAGTGCAGAAGTGTGCCTACATGGGGAGAAGCAAAAGAAACTCATAAAGGAGTTGGAAGTTGAGAAGAAAGAACATCTTGCAACTATAGACTCTCTCAGTAGTGAAGTCATCCTGTTGAATTCCAAACTTGACCAAATGCCAAAATCTGTCAGGATGCTAAATAATGGTACTGACACATTAGAAGAAATTCTACAAGTTGGTCAGAAAGCAGGAGACATGTCTGGAATAGGATTTGTTGGCAAAAAGGAATCCATCTTAGGATTCAAAAGGTCAAAGCCTGAAGATCATAAGTCTAACTGGATGTCAAGACCAATGTCTCAACATCAGAGGAACATAAGCATGAACCCGACAAAGAGGAAATTTCAAAGATGGAGGTGTCACTACTGTGGAAGATTTGGACACATAAAGCCATTTTGCTTCAGACTATATGGATATCCTAACCATACTCATCAAGCCAAACCTAAACAAGATACTCCTGCCAAGAATCAACAATGGGTGGCTAAGAGTGTTGCTCTAATAACTCACACCCCTCTAAGGGTATCAGCCAAAGAAGACTGGTATTTTGATAGTGGTTGTTCAAAACATATGACTGGAATAAAGAATCTATTGGTGGATATCAAACCTCATTCCACTAGTTATGTGACCTTTGGTGATGGAGCAAAAGGGGAAATCAAAGGTGTTGGAAAATTGGAATGTCCTAGTGTCCCAAATTTGGATAATGTTTTGCTGGTGAAAGGACTGACTGTAAATCTTATTAGTATCAGTCAACTATGTGATCAAAGGTTCAATGTCAGATTCACTAAAGAAGAATGTGTTGTCACCAATGGAGAAAATGAGGAAGTCATGAAGGGATCTAGATCTAAGGATAATTTCTACTTATGGGAGCCTAAAATCTCAAATTACTCTTCTATATGCTCTATAGCCAAAGAAGAAAAAGAGGTTAAACTGTGGCATCAAAAACTTAGACATCTTCATCTAAGAGGGATGAAAGAGATCATATCCAACGAAGCTGTGAGAGGAATCCCAAAGATGCAAATTGATGGAAGAAAAGTCTGTGGTGAATGTAAGGTTGGCAAGCAAACCAAGATGTCACATCCAAAGATTAGACATTTTACCACTTCCAAAATTCTGGAATTGTTGAACATGGAATTGACGGGACCAATGGACTGATGAAGCCCAACCTTAGTTGGAAGTTATTGATAATCAGGTATTTCAAGTGATTACTGCTAACCAAGTCAAGAGCTGGCCTTTGAAAGGGAAATTGTCTGCTAGCAAACTGAGCATGAAATATGCCATGTTGCATAAGTTTGGTGCTGCTAATTGGGTGCTTTTGTTGCTGTTCACTTTTGATGTTTCTTTTTGTTTGCCTTTTGGACTTTTTTGTCTTGATGGTGTGTTTAGTGGTTCTCCTTAATGGTTTGTAACTATTTTGGATATTGTGGTTGCTTTGGCAACTTTTATAGCCAAAAAGGGGGAGAAGTATGTCACCCCAGAACAGATATGTGTGTGTGAACAACTATTCCTGATAAGGTTAAATGGAGTTATTTTTGAAGCTATTCTGGTGTGGTAGTGTAGCTATGTGTGATGGCAGTGTAACTATGTGTGATGGTAGTGTAGCTATGTGTGATGGTAGTATAGTTGTCTCTGGTGTGGTAATGTAGCTATGTGTGATGGTAGTATAGCTGTCTCTGGTGTGGTAGTGTATTAGCAATTTTGCATGATTGGGTGTATGATGTGTACTTTTCTGCTACATGTGATCTCTGATATGGTGACAAGTTGTTTTAGCCAAAAATTTGCCAAAGGGGGAGTTTGTAGATGTTCTTGATTGGCTGCATTTTATGGTAAAACATATTTTTGTGTTTAGATGTCCTGAATAATGTCATGACATGCATGTGTAGTGTACTGCAGGTTTTGTATGGTTAACTAATACAAATTTTATTGGATGTCAAGCTGAATGTTGTGACATCAGTATCTGATAGCATGGGCTGTTATGTTTTCTGTTATGTTTCCTTATTAATCTCAGGCTATATTTTAGGAAACTAACTATTGTGCTTATTGTATATCAGTAACAGAACGAGCCATGGGCTGTTTTTTAGCACCCTGTTCTGCCTATAAGAAGATTGGTAATCATACTTAAAGAGACATCGATTTTGAAGTGAAGAATATTGTGCATTGTGTTTGTATTTTCACATGTGTTTTGTCTTAGTATTTTCGTGTGAGCCAAGCAATTATCACCTTGATGATTGTATTGGACTAGTGTGTTTTTGAGTTGTAATTTGTGATGTCACTCTAAGCTTTTAAGCACGAGTGTTGTGTCTCTTGATTGAAGCTTTTAAGCAAGATAAATATTTGTTTGAAGTGTCTCTTCAAGTTGAATTTATTTGTGGTTGTTTGGTTGTTATCGCTGCTGTGATTGAGGGGGAGTGAGTAGGAACTCAGGTCTAGTATTAGATTGAGATTACATTGGGTAGGTCTTAAGTGAGGGGTGTAAACTGGTAGTTTAGCTCTGAATTAATACTGCTTATAGTGGATTTGCTCCCTGGCTTGGTAGCCCCCAGAGTAGGTGTAGTTACACACCGAACTGGGTAAACAATTCCCTGTATTCTTTACCGTTATTGTTTACTTACTGCTAAGTTTAATTATCCATTCATTAATGGATGTCATAACATCCGATACAGCATCGATCGTCTGTTACTAGAATTTTCAAACATCGTCAACCAGAAAATGATCCGAAAATATTTATTCATTCAAACTGTTTGAACTCCATTTCAAACCTTCCCCGCCAGTCCCATCAGAACTGCTCTCATCATCGTATTCACCTGCATCAAATTCACCATCTTCATCTGAATCATCGTATTCACCTCCATAAATTCACATTCTTCATCTGCATCTTCATCATCGTATTCACCTCCTTCGAACTCAGCATCCTCAACAATAACTAGTTCAACGGTATCCAATTCACCCTCAATGTTAACACGACTGTTCTCATGTATAATCTCATAGAAAGCTTCCTTGCAAAAGACATGAATAACTAAATCAACTAAGTAGAGTCGAATGGGTTACACCCACAAAATAAGAATGCTAAAATATTTCATTTACATGGTAAACTCGCATTACTCCGTGCCCGTCAATATTACCACCATCTTCGAATCGAGCTTTAGATTCTAAAAAACCGAACAAAAGAAAACATTAGAGGTTAAAAAAAGAAATATGGAAAATGAGGAATTGGAAAATGGGAAAGATGAAACAGAAACAAAAATTGGGAAAAATAATGAAACATAAACATAAACAAAAATTGGTAAAGATGATGAAACTGAAACTGAAATTGGGGAAGATGATTTTTTCCGAAAATGGAAAGGTTTTTTAGAAAATGTTGAATAGTGGAAGAAATGAGAGGAAATTGATAAATATTAATGAGTTATTGGGTGTGAAAATATCTATGATAATGATGGTGCACCTCATATCCAATGGTAGTTATTGATTTAAAAGGAAAAAAAATGTCTTAAGTGAGAAGTCTATATAACTTGCGCACAGGAGACGACACCCCTATATTAACGGAGTTTTACCAATATTTCTTGTTTGAATTATTACCAAAGCATTTTAATATTAAAAAAACTAAGCTAAAAAGTTAATTTTCCCGAATTGATTGAAGATAAAAAAAAAATTTATCTTCATGGCTTTTTCCATAAGGACAAGAATTTTTTGAAAATTTCTTTAGCCACCTCCCTATGGGGGTCACCCCCAGCGAAAATCCCAAAATACCCCTGCTTTGGAAATGAACTTCCGAAGCGCTTTTTTTTTAAAAAAAAATTTCCATAATTTGGAAGTTCATCTCCGAAAACACCTCATGGGGGGTGCCTTCGGAGATGAACTTCCGAAAACACCTCATGGGGGAATTCGGAAGTTTATTTCCGAATTATGCAGAAACTGTGTTTTTTTTTATGTTATTTCTTAAACAGTCTCGCATTTTAATTAAACGCAAACGCCAAATAAAATAAGCAACAGATAAACAGAAAATACTAATACGATAAATAAAATCCAAATAAAATATACAAGCCGAACCAAATAGTAATAGTGTGCGCAATATACAATCCGAAAACAAAAAATAAATAAACCCGACCACTACTGGGTGTGCCTAACCCTCTCACCCTGAGCCCTCCTCTGCCGCCTGTACCCCGCCGCACGGCCCGCATTAGTGACGATCGCCTCTATCACGGCGACTGCATCTGGACCGCCCTGAAGAACGACACACCGATCCAAGGCGTCCCGCCCAAGCATCTCTATCCGCTTGCAGATCGGCAGGAGATCAATGGCGTGGTCATCCTCGGCCTGCTGGTTCTCCAGGATCTCCTCATGTGCTGGCCTAGGAGCGCCAGGAACGTCGGGTCTCAGTAGAGGATGGGACACCCGGTAGAACCATGTGACGTACCCCTCCTCATTGTGCCAGTCCTGTGTGACCCGAGTGAGACGGTACTCCTGCGGTACCACATGATGCTGCCAGTCCTCCCATATGGCAGTGAGCTGCACTCGGGTCACTGTGTCGGGAGCTGCCTCAAAGGGTGACCTGGGTATCCGCTGCACGAATCCGAACTGACGCATGCACCGCTCAGGGAGATACCGGACCATGATGGTAGTCCCACATGCCAGCCAGCCTGAACATAGAGCAATGCCGTCAAAGGGGACAATCTGAGCGTAGTCGACGAACGGCCTCCAGGTGACGTCGTCGTGCATCGTGCGGTCCAAGTACAGACGGTATGGTCCCACCGCATCGTTCCCCCTCTGGAAAGCGTATCTGGCGGCCCTGGGCATGGCGTCCACGTACGCAGGATCGATGTGAAAGCCGTGGATGCGGGAGAAGTAGGAGATGATCCAGCTCTGAAACAGAAACACGATAATGTATTAAAAATAAATACGAAACATAAATAAATAAATACGATAATGTATTAAAATAAAACGTACCGTAAGCAGTGTGCAAGATCCGACCAACTGCCTCGTCCTCCAGTTGGAGGCCTCATTCAGCTTCTGGTAGAGATATGCCAGAGTAGCTGCCCCCCAGTTCCACTGGTGAACGGTATCCAGGTCCATGAAGTAGCGGAGGTAGGTCACGTCGACGTACCTGGCACTCTTATCCACAAAGCATGCAGCGCCTACCACATGCATGTACCAGCACCGGAGAGCGCAGCCGCGGTGATACTCTGTGAACAGCTCGTTACCCACACCCTCAGCCTCGGCAGCCGCGTCCAGGTGGTGCTCAAAATAAGTGCTCAGTGTGGTGAACCGGACATGAGGCCCAAAAGTCGTGGCGCACTCAAAGTGAGCAACCTCGTGCTCCATGCCCAAATAGAGCGTCATCCACTCAATGGCCTCGACCCTCTGGATCCGGGAGTGGTGCAACAGCGGCCCCCTAATCGGCAGGTGGAGAAGACACTGCACGTCGTGCAAGGTGATCGTCATCTCCCCAACCGGCAAGTGAAAAGAGGACGTCTCCTTGTGCCAGCGCTCCACAAATGCCCCTTGCATGTCGGTGCTGATCGTGGTGTAACCCGTCATGCAGAGCCCGCAAAGCCCTGAACCTCGCACATGGTCGTTAAACCACTCAGCTGCTGGTTTAAACAGACCGAAAATCTTGCGGGCGTGGTTGACCATTTTCAGCGGCTCTCTCTCCTGTTACAAAAAAAAAACAAATAAGCGACATATATTAAATAAGCGGACATATATTAAATAAGCGACAAATAAACGGTTAGATTATAAAAAATGGTGACAAATAAACGGTTAAATTAAAAAAATACCTATCCCTCCCATATCCGCCGAGCGACGTGATCGTGGTAGTGAATCAGCACGGAAGTGTCAAAGGGCCCTCCCGGATAGCTGTCCTCCTGCTCATCCTCCTCCCCGGCTGGAGGGTCAACATCCGGTACACCCTCCGGCTCGTGGTATGGCACTGGCACCTCCTCCTCCTCCTCCTCCTCTCGCTGGCGGGAAGAAGATACCCGAGCCAGCCGACTCCTAGATCCTGAAGCAGATGTACCCTCTCCCACGTCCACGGAAACTCGCACACGGCGTCCCCGGCCCTGCCCCCGTCCCTGGGTCGACGCCAGCTGCGCCGCCGCCCGCTCGCGTCTAGCCGACGCAGTCTGAGACTCTCTCCCCTGTCTGATGTGTGCTGGTTGGTTGCCTGACATGTTCCTGTAAACAATTGAAATAGATTAATATGCGAGACAAAAGAAGAAACAAAAATAATTGAAATTCTGATACAGTTCGGAAGTTCATTTCCGAAAACTGGGATGGAGGTGTTTTCGGAAATGAACTTCCGAAACACCCCTGCGATGGAGTTTTCTGCAACTCCCATGGCAGACCCCAAAACCAAACATCAAACCTATGTCTACACATTCTAAACATCCTAAATATCAGTATAAACCTAACCTAATACATTTTTTGCTATTTGTAAACACCCTAATATACATTTTAATCATAGATCTTAAAATCAAAATGCTTACCGATTGAATGGATTTGAGGACTTTTGAATGTAATAGAGCAAGTAGTTGGAGCCTTTGAGGTAGCTTGGAACTGGTTTGCACAAAAATCTCTTGGGGTGTGAGTTTGGAAGAAGATTAGGGTAAATGATTAGGGGGAGGGGGCTATTTTGGTTAATCTGCAAAACGCGCAGTATTTCGGAAATGAACTTTCGAAATGGTGTTTTCGGAAGTGCATTTCCGAAATAAGTCAATTTTTTTTTAAAAAAAAGGCGCTTTCGGAGATGCATCTCCAAAAACACATTTTTTTTGCATTTCAGAAGTTCATTTCCGAAGTCAGGAGTATTTTGGGTTTTTCACCAGAGGTGAGCTAGAAGGTTGGGAGGTGGCCAAAGAAATTCTTATTTTTTCTTTACATAAGTAGATGCGAGTGATGAATAGAGATAGCCAAGTAGCATATAATATATAATTATATATATCATACCAATAATAGTGGTCATATTTATGTCGTCAACGAGACATAGAACTTTAGGTATCTGTAATAAAAGCAAATAAAATAAGTACAAATTCCACATTGTAGTTGAGCTGATTGATGATTGTCCCACGCTATTCACATTTCATCATTGCTCCATATCATTACTCTCCTTTGACTTCATTTATCATTACAGAGAAGTACCACTCCTAGTAATAATTTCTTGTAGACATGGATGAGGGTGGGGAACCTCTACTTGAACAATTAAATTCATCTTTAAGTCAAAAAAATGTATATTCATCTCAGAAATATATATTAATTATGCTTAGTAATAGTAGTTGAAGTATTAAAAATGTCATTATTTCAACGCTCCTCTAACAAAAATAACATCTACTATCTTCTAACTAGTCAATTACAAAACAACTTGATTGATGCACATGGGCACCAACAATTAAAGTTGTTTGCCCTCAACTCAACGTAAGGGAACTCCCACAGCTTCCCTTTTAATAAACATCATGGATTTCATATATGAAGGGCCAGCCTAAATAACATGCATGTGTCAATGGCAGACATAACATACAACGTGGGGACAGAGGTAAGAATCCAAAAGCTCCAAGCCTCCAAGTAAAATGAAACGATAAGTTATTTTTCTTAAATAAAAAGAGAAAAGAAAGCAATGAATTAATCATGCAGTGCAGATGATAGTGTTTGTGTATTCATTGTTGTGGGTTTGTAGCAATCATTTGCGTTGCAAGTATGTATCGTATGCATCAACACTTTGTTACTTAGCGGCCGACATCAATTACACGAACACAATGTGCCTCTACAGATTGCGGTGTTACATGTATTTTTAGGATGTACTATGGATATAAAATTCGCGGTTTGATTGATTTTTTTTTTTATATGTTAATTTTTTAAATTTTAAAAATTGTTGATTTATAAGCTCAATAATATATATATATATATATATATATATATATATATATATATATATATATATATATATATATATAGACACACGTTATTCATATAAAATATTATGATTCTGATATGCTATTAAAACATGTTAATATTAACTTCTAACTTTTAGGGATGGCAACGGGTGCCCGCGGGTGCGGGTTTCATACTACCCAAACTCGAACCCGAAATTACCACCCAAACCCAAACCCAAAAGCTATTCGGGTGATAAAATAACACCCACGCCTATACCTGTTGGGTTCGGGTTTTTTCACCCAAACCCGTACCCGCAACAAAATACATAAAATATAATTTTCCTATAATTTTCTTACAACTTTCCACAAATATATATATATATATATATATATATATATATATATATATATATATATATATATATATATAAAATATTATATATATATATATAAAATATTATATATTATATATATTATATATAATATATATTATATATTATATATAATATATATATATATATATAAAATATTATATATTATATATAATATATATTATATATTATATTATATATATATATATATATATATATATATATATATATATGTATGTATATATAATCAGGTGTGATTTCGGGTTTCGGGTGTGGGTTTCACACTACCCAAACCCGCACCCGAAATATCGGGTGGCACCCGAACCCGAACCAAAACCCAGTCAACTCGGGTTTTCACCCGTTGACTCGGGTTCGGGTGCGGGCTGGCCCCGCGGGTTTGGGTCTCTTTGCCATCCCTACTAACTTTTATGTGTTTTCACTTATTATTATTAATTTTGATAGGTCTTGATAATAGTTTTATTTGACTTAAATGCATTTTTGGTTCTCCAAATTTTTTAATTGTTTGATTTTAGTCTCCCATGTTTCAATTGTTTGATTTTGGTCCTCAAATTTTGTAATTGCTTGATTTTGGGAAAAAAAATCCAAATAACCATATTTAATAATTTATTTACACCAAAAACCATCTTTTCGGAAAAATTACCTGTATGACCAGGTTTCAGAGGTGGTCTCCACATAGGAGCCACCTCAGGTGGCGCCAATGACCGAAACTCCCTAACCTATGCGCCACCCAGGGTGGCATCAATGTACATTTTTTCATTTTTAGCCACCTAGGGTGGCGCCTATGTACATATATATATTTTTTTTATTTTTTTTTGTTTTTTTTAATTGTTTATATACTATTTTTTTTTAAATTTTTTTATTTATTAATAAAATTGTTTTTAACATAAATAAATAAATTAAATTTTGTTTTTTTTATTTATTAATAAAATTGTTTTTATTTTAAAGTATTAAAAAAATATATATTAAATTGCAACAGATAAAATCAGTGAATCAGCTAACTCGAGCGTCCACGGAAAAAAGTAGTTCATTCATTAATTAAAAGGTACATAGAAAATAACCAACAGAAAAAGATAAAGTAAAACATCTAAGAAGTCACCACGGTTAAAACAATGTCATTAGGTCCATGCATCATTTGAATGACATCAATGTCGTATTCCACGTTATCCCAGAAAGTTATCGTTGCTCCAGTCACATCATCAGCCCTTGTTTTAAGCCTCTTGATGCTTCTTATCTGTTCGCCGGCCTCGTACTCCCCCTTTAAAAATCTCAGGAGAGTCCTCTTGAGCTGCTCGACGGAAGAGATATTCCAAAACATAACCGGCATGGGAGGTTTGACGGCGGAGAATATGACATGTCCGTTCCTTCTGCGATACTCCGGTTCAGGTTCGGCACGCCATGTTGATCTTCGGGGAGGCAACTCTGTTGTCCGGTGACATCCATCTGGCCATATGGTAGTCCGGCGAGGCATGGTTGTGTTTGTGTGATTGTTTGGTATTTGGAGTTTGTGTATCTGTGTGTAAACTCAACCATAGGAGCCCCTAATTTATAATAGTAGTTTGTAGAAAAAATTAATGATGTTGCGTACTGTTTACAAGCACGCCTAACATGTATGATAAATGCAGACACACTGATCAATGACTGACTTGATGGGACTAGACGAAAGCATGCGTATTTGACTGACTGTCCAAAATAAAGAGTGGCAGTATGGGCCATGAAGACAATTTCACAACGAGACAAAGACATAACTAGTTGATTTAATAAAGGATAATACAAATACATAACCAATAGAAATAGAAATACAAATACAAATACAAATACAAATACGAATACTAATACAAATACAAAAACATTGTCAATAAAAATACAGATACAAAATACAAATGACATACAACTAATTGTTGGTGGAATTTGATCCACGGTTAGGACAGGTATTTTTATTGTGCCCGACTTCACGACATATGCTACACTTTCGTACCATTTTCTCATGATCCATCTCGGTTGTGATCCGGGTGCTGTTCGGGCGACCTCTTTTCTTTCTCCGCATGTTATCATTATGCCAAACCACGTCCCCTTCATACGTAGGCCAATAATCCTCCTTTGCCATCACTTGAAATGAGTTGTTGTACACCCCGAGCAAGGTTTCTGCCTTGTAAATGGGAGATAAAAGTGCTAACGGATCTTGATGCGCATACGAACATGCTGCAATTACATGAGAGCATGGCATCCGAAAGGCTTGAAACTTTCCACAATCGCACCACCCTTCATCTATAAGAACCCTGTATTGTTGTCTCGGAAGGCCCTCGTTATGGTCAATCGTTTCTTTAACACTGAAGGTCCGGTTGAATCGATCGAAAGATGTCACAATGTGGCTATTGGCTTTGGCAGATTGCTCTTTCATGAATTTGACGCATGTTTCGCTCCATAATTGTCCGGATTCTATAACTGCATTCCAACGCTCACCTCTTCTTGCGAAAAGAGAAGCCATCCTATAGTATGTTGCTTCCACCAAGGCAGTAATCGGAAGGTGTCTGATGCCCTTAAACACCCCGTTCATAGACTCCACAAGATTCGTAGTCATGTGCTCCCATCGCTTCCCGTTGTCGTATGATCTGGTCCATTTCTCTCTAGCAAGATTGTCTACCCATCTGCCTGCATCTGGATTTGCCACTACAATTTCATGTCGATAATATTGGAACGTTGGTTGAGTCAACGCATATCCGACATTGACAAGAGTCTTCCGAAGAGCCATGTCCTTTATCTCCCGCATGAAATTTTGTGCGATGTGTCGAATACAGTAAACATGCGTTGATGTAGGGTTTTGCCACCCGTTTGCTGGATTGTTGTACGCACTCTCGATGGCAGCATGTCTGTTCGAAATCAGGCAAAGTCCAGGTTGGGGGGCAACATGTGTCCGAAGATTTCTGAGAAAGAAACCCCAACCTCCAGCAGTTTCTCCTTCCACAAGAGCGAAAGCAACAGGAAAGATGTTACTATTTCCGTCTTGAGCCACAGCCATCAACATGGTGCCTTTATATTTTCCGTACAACCAAGTTCCATCTATTTGAAGAATTGGTTTGCAATATGAAAATCCTTGTACACATGGGCGGAAAGCCCAGAAGAGCCTGTGGAATATCACATTTCCTTGAAGTGATGTTCCGTCTGGAGATTGCGCCGGAAGGGTCTCTAAAATAGTAACAGTTCCAGGAGCATAAATTTGAAGCGCATATAAGAAATGTGGGAGTCGTTTATACGAATCCTCCCAATTTCCATACACAACTTCGATCGCCTTGGTCTTCGCCAGCCACGCCTTTCTATAAGACGGAGTGTAGTTCTTCGCCAGCCACGCTTCGGACATATCATAAAAGTCAGCAACAACACCATAGACAGAAAATTCATCCTTGCCTTACAAGAGCGATGGAGGCCTGAAACCCACACGTTTCATCTTCCAATAGGTGAGTGTACTGTTACTCTAGAGGATGTTTATATGTTACTTGGTCTGCCCATTGATGGCAAGGCTGTTAATGGATCTGTTCAACATGCTAATTCAATGTGTGAGAGAGTGTTGGGAAGAGATCTAGTTGTGCCTACTCAAGGTTCAAGAGGCCAGGGTATCAGTCTGGTCTCACTTAGAGCTTACTATGATGAACTCGTCTTTATGGACAACTCTACCGAGGAGCATGTTTGGTTAATGACTAAGGTCTATATAATGCTGATGTTTGGTAAACTTTTATTCCCGGAGTCGACAGGTAACACTGTCAACTTTTTCTATTTAAGTAAATTTGATAGTATTAGCAAGATTAGGAAATATAGTTGGGGGTCCGCCGTTTTGGCGATGTTATACCAGTCTCTTTGTAAGAACGCGGTTGCCGAGAAGTGCACCTTCTATGGATGTGCGTTCCTCCTACAAGTATGGGGTTGGTGGAGAATGCCGACGCTGTCCCCTGCAGGCAGGAACAACTACACGTTCCCTTATGCAACAAGGTACGTCTTTTTCTCTTTTTCAACGCTATTCCTTGAACGCTAACTCTCTTTTACATAAAAATCTGAAATAACATTTTTGCTCTTTTTTCTTAGGTTCTGTGGTCCTAAATTGGATTACAGTAAGAATCCGAGGGGGAGTGTTGTTTTGTATCGGGACCTAATTGATCACCTCTGAGCTGAAGATGTACTACCCCTAAACTTTTATATGATCATATAGATGTATTACAATTCATCATGTTTTTTAATAATATGTTATTTTTTCTCCTACGCAGTTTAATTGGAGACCATACTTGTTGCTGGACCATGAGCCAAACGAGAGTGACCGGGAAGTTTGGACTGCAGTAGTACCGATAATAAGGTTCAACATCGTGGAGATGCACCAATCTGACCGTGTGAGACTGCAGTTTGGCATGCATCAACCGATCCCGGATCCCCCCACTGATTTGGGTCGCTGGCATATTAAAAGAGTTAACAATCAATGGGACCACGCAGATTATCGTACATTCGCACCTGAATTTTGTGAGATGTGGAAGCAACGTCGCAGCCGCCTGCTACAATTCCCTGTTGCCCAACTCCCCATGTTTCCAACCGCGGGATACCTTGCTTGGTATAGAACAGTCACAACCCCCGATATGTATGTGTCAGACCCCTACTACCTACACGACCCCCGCCAACAACAACCCGCACAAAAACCACCCCAACAATACGCACAACAACCACCCCAACAATACGCACAACAACCACCCCAACAACCACCCCAACAACGCCAACAACGCCAACAACGCCGACAACGCCAAACATCCGAACAACCTGACCATGAGGAATATCAAACAACACCAACAACGCCCTACCAAAGTCAACCCATCCAACAACAATCATGGGGCTTCACCCAACAACTCCGTGACGCTGACCCCTCCACTAGGCTACCCGTCCAACAACAATCGTGGGGCTTCACCCAACAACACTACGACGTCGGCCCCTCCTCCTCCACTATGCAACCCATCCAGCAACAATCATGGGCCTTCACCCAACAACACGGCGACGCCGGCCCCTCCAGCTACAATAGGCAACCCAGCCCCGACATGGGTCTAGATGACAATTACGACCCAAACGAGCAAATGACCACTCAATCGTCACAATACCAACAACATGGATACCCCACACCCCAATTTCCACAACACCAACAATATGGGTACACCACACCCCAACAAACAATGCCATTTTTTCAAGGTCAATCAAGCGATGGGTTTTACCGACCATGTGACGCAACTCCACCGCCAAGACAAATCTTTGAGGGCATGGGGACCCGACTATTTGACAGCAACATACAAGAATACATGTCCAATGAGCGCATGGAGGGGCTAATCCGAGGACCACCTACCCAGACACAACAAGAACAACCAAGGAATAGGGGGGGTCGTGGAGAAGTGGCTCGTCGAGAACCTTCCAACCGGAATCGAACAGTTCCAGATTGCGGAACTGGCGGTGAGAGGGGTCATGGTCCGGCTCCGGGTCGGAGGGGTCGTGGTCGGAGGGGTGGTGAATAGCATAATATCCATGTTTTATAAATTTTCTTTTTTTTACCGTATTTGTAATGTTTGAACTGTATGACCGTATTTGTAATGTTGTTTCTGCATTTCTTGTATTTGTAATGTTTGGAATGAATGACATGTGGTGTTTCATTATTTATTTAATTGTTAAAACAATTTTATTAATAAATAAAAAAAACAAAATATACTTTTAATCATGTATATTTATATTAAAAACAATTTTATTAATAAATAAAAAAAAAATTTAAAAAAAATAGTATATAAACAATTAAAAAAAAAACAAAAAAAAAACAAAAAAAAAAATATATATATATATATATATATATATATATATATATATATATATATATATATATATATATATATATATATATATATATATATACACACACACATAGGCGCCACCCTAGGTGGCTAAAAAGTCCAAAATATACATTGATGCCACCCTGGGTGGCGCATAGGTTATGAGGAAATGGGCATTGGCGCCACCTGGGGTGGCTCCTATGTGGAGTCCGCCTCTGAAACCTGGTCATATGCGTAATTTTGCCGAAAACATGGTTTTTGGTGTAATTTATTTATTAAACATGGTTATTTGGATTTTTTTTTCTGATTTTGGCCCTACAAATTTCAATTGTTTAATTTTGACCCCTCAAATTTGTCTCGTTTTGCATTTGATAGTCCTCTAATTACAAATAGACTAAATTTCTATTTGTTTTTTTTTTTTGCCTTTTCTCTTTTTTTTTTAAAAAAATTATTCTCTATAATTTTATTTTTCTCCTCTTTTTAACAGTTAAACTTTGAATGTAATATTTAAAAAAAAAATCATAAATATTTCATTCAACTTATGCCTAATTTTATTTTTCTTCTCTTTTTATTGGTTAAATTTTAAATGTAATATTAAAAATATATATTAAATATTTCATTCAACTTATATCTAATAGCAAACTATTTTGACAAAAAATTAAACCACTACCTAATTAAAATAACAAACTCTTTGGTCAATAACTCCCTCATATTTAAGCATAAAGTTTCAAAGTCTAACAATACTATTAGTCATATAGAATTTTAATTTTTTTTATAAGGGATGTTGCATACTTGTTCGTATATTTTAAGTTGAATGAAATATTTAAGATTTTCAAAATATTACATTCAAAGCTTAACTATTAAAAAGAGAAGAAAAATAAAATTGTAAAGAAGAAAATTAAAAAAACAACAAAAAAAGAGAAATTTAGTCTACATGTCATTAGGAGACTATCAAATGAAAAAGGGGATAAATTTGAGGGGCCAAAATCAAACAATTGAAACGTAGGGGGCCAAAATCAAGCAATTAAAAAACTTAGAGGACTAAAATCAAACAATTGAAACATGAGGGACCAAAATCAAACAATTAAGAAATTTAAGGGGTCAAAACTGCTTTTAAACCTTTTATTTTTAATTTTACAAATATTAAAATAATATAGAATAAATTTTAAAAACTTATAACCTTCCTCAACACAAAATATTTTCTATACAAATAATTTAAAAATTGTATTAAATAAGAATTTTGAAGAGTTTAAATATTTTTTTAATTTATTCTATACAGTTGAAATACTTGTGGGATTAAAATTTATTAATAATAAAACAATCATTTTCTATGAAAAACATTCTCTTAAGAATGTCAAAATACATATTTTACATGTTTAATAAAAACATTTAACATGGATACTTGCACTTTTGAAATTTGAATTGAAGAAAACAAAGACTCAATTTTAAGAATGTAAAGAGAGAGAAATAGCTAATTAAAAAAATTACAAGCGTAACGCAATTAAAGATTGGAGTCTCTTCTGAATATGAGCTATCTTTCAGGTGATCCTTTGAAGTACTCCCTCCGTCTCATAATAAATGTCTCATTTGTACTTTTTTCATGTCTCAAAATAAATGTCTCTTTAGAATATCAATGCAACATTTATTAATTTTTTTCACTACTATACCCCTATTTATTAACTTTCACGTTTTTCAACTACTCTACTACCTATAAGAAATAAGGGCACTTTAGTAAATGATATTAACTTTATCATTAAAACCAACACATCCAATCATTTTCTTAAGAACCGCGCAAAACTCAAATATGACACTTATTATGAAACGGAGAGAGTATTTGACAACTGTATGCATTGTCGTAGTGTATGATTGTTGGTGATGACAAAAACTAACTAAGTTGCTGTGTTGCGAAATTGATGTCAGACCTAGTAATTGTCTAGTACAACAATTTTCCTACCAATCTTCTGTCGCCAAGTATGTTTTCATATGGAGCAGAGGAGTCTTTATGCAATTTTATACATCGATCAAGAGGAGTTTTGGCAGGTTTGCAACCAAGAAGACTTGTGTCCTTTAAAAGATTTAAGCAATATTTTTTTTTGGAAATGCTAATACCAATTTTAGAATGTGCAACTTCTATGTCTAGGAAGTATTTGAATCTTTCAATATTTTTTATCTTTAACTCATCATTAAGTGTGGATTTAATTCTTTCAATTTATTTTAAATTTTTTCCTAGTAAGATGACATCATCCATAGAGTCCCATGGGCCATGAAGGATATTCCCTTGTGGAGAATGAACCAAGAATTATCAGAGTTGGATTGTTTGTAACCTTGAGAGATTAGAAAACCTATCAATTTTTCATACCACTTATTGCTGGCCTGTTTCAATCCATGGAGTGATTTTAGCAGCTTATACACTTGATTTGGTTTGGGAGTTATAACTCCTTGCGGAACTGACATGTACATTTCTTCAGGCAAATATCCATGCAAAAAAGCATTAGTTATATTTAATTGGAATAAACGCCATGAAATGATAGCAGCTAGAGTAAGTAATATTCTCACAGTAGTGATTTTGGCAACCGGTGAGAAAGTATCTAAGAAATCAAGTCCTTCTGCTTAATTATAACAATTGGCTACTAATCTAGCCTTGTGTCTTTCAATCGTTCCATTTGACTTATGCTTCACCTTATAAACCATTTGCTTCTGATAGGTTTAACATTGAGTGGTGGGATCAACAAAATTTCAAGTCTTGTTGAGTTTCAAATTTATTCTTTATCTATAAAAAAACCTACCAGATTTTTTTTAATGTAGTATCCAACTTTTTAAAATTTTACTTCTTTTTTAAATGTAGTATCAATTTTTTTGAAATTTTACCTCTAAAAAGGGTGAATTTTTTGACCAAATATAATTTAAGATGAGATAAACAATAAAAAGGATATTTTAATCAATTCAAAAAATTAGGGAGTGTCAGGTGTAAATGGGGATGGGGGTGACAGGACAATTGTTGTTTGTTGTTTGTTACTAGCCCATGTTAGTGTGGCCCATGAGTACTAAACTAACTTATTTTCTTTGTACTAAGAAAAGATATGTTTTTGGAGGTTGTTACCTCCCACGCCATAATTAAACCTAACACCTCCCAGTTTTTCATAATATTCAAAATATCTTTGTTAAAATTTTATTAAAAAGAGTGTATAAAAAATTCGGTAGTGCAATTGAAAAAATATGTATGAATAAAAAAACTCGATAGTGTATTTTAAAAATCTAATATATATTTTTATCTATTTTTTTCTAAAATATCGATGGGTGGAAAGTTTTATTATTTTTTTTATTAAAAAAATCGATAGTTCATATCGGACAGGTTTATAAAAAAAACGAAGATAACACTACTAGATTTTTTATTTTTTATAAATCTGTTATATTTTGTAATCTTCTAGATTTTTAAAAATTTTGATAGTTCGTTTTGGATAGGCCAAAAAACAAAACTAATATTTTCGGATTTTAAAAAAAAAATCCGATAAAAATTCAGATTTTTTAAAATTCTGATAAAAATTTATAGATTTTAATAAAAAAATTCAAATAAAATTCAATTATTTTTGAAAAATCTGATAGTCTATATGAGAAATCTGTTGAAAACTCATAGATTTTTAATAAATCGATAGTAAATATACAAAATTCAATAGTTCAAATCGGGTGAAAATCTGATTTTTATACTAGTTTTTTATTTTTATTCGGTAAAAATTCATGAATTTTTAAAATATTCAAAAAAAAATTAAGATTTCTCAAAAATCCGATAAAAATTTAAGATTCCTCAAAAATCTAGTAAAAACTTATAAAATTTTCCAAAAATCATATAAAATTCAAAAAACACAATATCTTTTAAAACTTAAAAAATCACTAAAAATATTAGGATAAAAAAAAATATTATACGGAGGTGTCAGATATATGCCGGGTGACAGATAAAAATATTATCATTTTATTAGGTTTTATTGTTAACATTTTTGTAAGGCCTAAAGTATGAGTTCCATTAGGTTTGGGCTTTGGCTGTTATGTTGGAAAATTAAACTTCATAACATCCATTTATACTCTGACACCCACCAAACACATAAATTATTTATAATACTGTTTATTTTAACAAATAAAAACAATTTCTTGTCCCAAAGCAAATGTTTCATTTTCAAAATTTCATGTACTTTTAAAAAAAGATATATTTTTACCGTTTTTTAAACAGTGGTTAGAGATAGAGGATGAGACCGATTATTTTAAGTTCTAATTCATACTTAAAGTAGAGTTCCACATCATTTCTATACATAACAGATTTGTTAAAGTTTGAAAAAAATTCTTTTGCCACATGAGATAAATAAAACCACAAAGATATTCAACAATATGATGTTGTTATGCAACGAGAGGCAAAGCATCATAGCAACACCAATATTATGAGACTGAATTTTTGGATCATCGTGGGATCTCTACATGTCTTTAAAGACTATGAATTTTTAATTTTGTTCATTATGATTTTTTAATATTTTTAATTTATTTATTTGTGATATATAAGCATATTTATTTATTTAATTTTTTTATTACGGGTACATTATATTTTTAAAGATTAATATTAAAATATTACTTTTACAACATTATTTTATAACTATATTACATGGATAGATTTATGAAGTTAGATTGTTCAAATATTTTATAATTATTTTTAAAGATTACCAATATTGTAATCTTAAGAACAATGGTCCTAGAAATGTGGGGCTAGAAACACGCACAAGAGACTAGAAAAAAGTTGGACACACTGACACTTCGTGATTTCATTTTAGTAAAATTAATAAATAAAGTAAAATTATGGGATCCAATGTGGATTCTTAAGAGTTGCACCATCGGAATAAAAAATTAGTTGAGTTGCTTCAAGCTGACGTAGCTTAATAGGTCTCACAAGGAACCCAAAAATGGGTTCACCATTGGAGATGCTTTTAGAGTAGCTCCAATAGGAGTTCTTCATTGGTTTCTCCAACCTGGCAAATGTTACTTTCATTTTAGTAACCATTGGTGCTTCACCTTAGCATAAATAATAAATTAATATTAAACTTCTGTTTTCTATTTTTGTTTCAACTCTTTCTTTTAATAATTTATTTACTTAGGCATAATTTATATATTAATTTCATTTTATATAAATGATTTTATAAATATTTTAAAAATGTTAATTTTATTTTTAAAATTTAAAAATAAATTTTTACTTTAATTATTGTTATAGAGTTTAAGTTTAATTTGATTTATTTATTTATTTATTTTATTTCACATTAATATTAATTTAAATTAGTTTTTTGTTTTAAAATAAAATTTAAAATAAATAAAATATTCATATATGAGATAAAATTCTAGGACCCAATATGAGTTCTTAAGAATTGCACCATTGGAGTAAAAATTGAATGAATTGCTTCAAGATGATGTGGTTTAATGGGTCCCACAAAGAATCCAAAAATAAGTTGCACCATTGGAGATGCTCTTACTTGGTCATAAGCATGTCAAACATGTTGTAGAGGTCGCTGTGTTAGTTTAGATTTATACAGTTAGTTTAGATTTATACAATATGTCATGTTAACACCTTTAATCCAATATCAAAATTACATATATGTGTATGACTATTAGAATGCAATGAGTGTAGTGCATGGTAAGGTAGTTAGATTGTTCGTGAAGTTAGTTAGAGAGCAACTATTTTCATCTCTTGTATAAATATACTAAGTTATGGATGATGTTATCAACGATAAATTTTACAAAGATATCAATCAAAGCTTGATCTTCACCATACATGTTCATCTTCTCTTCCATGCATAATCATGTTCATCAATGGTGAATCAATTCTCTCATTATCACTCATCCAAGGGACCAATTTTTCCGTGACAACACAAAAGCTTCGTGTCTCTACTTGCATCATCACAAGTTTCAGAGCAAAGGAACTATAAGTGCATGAGTCTCTCTAGATATAATGAAAGAAATTAGTACCTGATACTTGTAAATACGAGATTTTTCTTCTAAGATGGAAGGTTCAAGTACATACTCTTGATTTCTAGCAATCTCATATTAATTACTATGTTAGAATAGTATTTCAACACACATGTTTAAGGGAACGTATTGAAGTTCTTATAAACGTGATGGTGTTAGGAAGTCAATGATTTTTAATTTTGTTTTCCAATGTCATTATTAAATGACATTTTTATAAAATTATATAGTATTATTTTATCTCATAAAATAATTATATTTATTACTAATTGGTATGAATGCCTAAAAATTTGGAACGGAGGAGATATTAACTAATATTCTTGCACCAAATCAACAACTCTATAGTTGAATGTAGATAAAAATTGCTACTTTAGGTAGTTCTTCTTTCTCCACAGTATGAAAAAAATGGATATATGCAAAATTAAAAAGTTGAACGATATATTGAATCAAATCAAAAAAATAAATTGAACGTAAACAAAAATTAAGTTTCTTCTCAAAATTTAAAATATGAGAATTTGAGTAAAAATATAAAATAAAAAAAAGTAATTGATAAAAATTAAAGAGGGTACAAAATAAAAATTTAAAGAGTTGTAATAAATAATATATAATAAATGTAGAATCGTTTCTATTAAACTGAAAACTTAGTAATCCAGAGTTCGTGCAGAGGTCATGACACTGGTCTAGTATTGTTTCCATCAGCCTTTGTTCTTAGCAGAAGTTCATTTACCACTCGAGTTCAATGACTTAGTTAGGAGAATTAATTTTTAAAAAGTATTCAAACAAAAAAAAACTAATTTTTAAATTGAAGTAAACTAAAAATACTTTTGGGAACTTTTCAAATTGACATCGAATTTTATAAAATTACTATAGCTTTTCACATTTAGACATCTTTTGGAACTTCTAAAAGATCACGGTAGAATGACATTTGAACTTGATTTTAGTTGGGGAGAAAATAAACCGTCTTCAAAAGTCTCATCTATTTAATACAGTACAAATTAAATATTTCTTACAGTAATTATCACACAAAAATAATTAAAAAACTAAAATACCTATTTTATTAGTCTAATTGGGATATTAATGAAAAAATTATGGTAATGGAAATTCTAATATTTAGAAGTAGATAACCGATTGATATTTTCCTAAAAAATACTGTAAGGCTTTTTTTTTTTAAAGAATTCTAAAAATAAAATAACATTCTATTGGTGTAATCGAAAACAAATAAGCTTACACCAAAAAAACGAAGAAGCAACCGCAATTAAACCGTTTCCATTTCCTCCATCCATTGTGCTTGTGCTACATAAATAAATATACTAAACACCCTGTGATCTTACCATTCAATCGTCAAAACAGATCAACAACAAACCAGAGAGGCGTCTTAATAAACGTCCATCTTTCAATCCATTCCATTTCGATTTTTCAATCTCTTCCATTTCGATTATTCATCTTCCGCAAAAATGAGAGAGTGCATTTCGATCCACATTGGTCAAGCCGGAATCCAGGTCGGAAATGCTTGCTGGGAGCTTTATTGCCTCGAACATGGCATTCAGGTAACTAACCGATCATCGCTCATAATCGCAATACATTTCTTGCTTTCGTTCCTTTTTTTTCATCTAATTATAGTCAAGGTTTTAAATAAAGATCGCAGCGTAAAGGTTTTTGCGATTTTCGATATTTGTTTGCATTCTACAATGGCATTGATTCTTGGAGTGGTTCGTATTGATTTTGCATTTCTTGAAGTGATTTACGATTCTAAATATATATGTAATGTAATGTTCAATACGAATTAAGATTTGAGTTCAGTTTTTTTATTTCTTGATTGGTTCAAAATGTAAATCAATCTATTTGCAATTGGTTGTTAGCTAGGTTTTAAAGACGCAAAAATGATCGCGACAAAATGGCATTGAAAGTATTGATATCGATATCGTTATTCGTAGTATGATGACTGCAATCAACATCTATATTCGATCGAAATTGAGAAAGTCTTTATGCGACCACAATGCGATAGCTACCGTTATTTAAAATGCTTGTATAAATTATTTACCAGGTCTTCATTTTTGCTTATTATTTTTTTCTTTCAAATCATTGTTAAATTAGCCTAGGATTTACTTGGACAGTACTTTCTAGAATAATGGCTTGTTCCGTCATTCAATTTACAATAGTAGTTTCTATCTGTAATTTTAAGGTCAAACATGTATCCTGTTTATATTATTTGTGAAGATGTGTAAAGCTTTTATAACTTGTCTCTGAAGCACGGCCACCCCAAACATGAACCCGATACTGACACGACAATACCCCTGATAGTGATAATTTAAAAAATAAATAAATTAAACGTAATCACAACTATCGGTGCAGGTCTCCGACACGAACACAGACACATCTTTTTCGGAGGTGTCGGTGCTACATAGTAACTTGTTCTTTCTTTGAATCCTGTTTAAAATCCTAATTAATTTTTCTCCCAATTTATGAGTATTATTAACATATCTTCATCCACTGCTTTTTATTTTATTTTATTTTGAATAGTTTAATTATCTCATTTCTTAATGTTAAACGGCATCTTATAATTTTCTAATAATTAAAAGGACAATTTCTAAACCAAGTGTGAGTTTATTTACTATATATGGGTGTGTAAGGAGGGTGTTGATAAGAATGGTGTTGTCGTTGACTTAGTTGTACATTGCAGTTGCACAGTATAAATGTTTTAGAGGTCTTTGCAAAGATATCACAATGACATTTACAGTGTAATCCAACAGTATCTACCCGCATTGTGCCGTAATATAAAAATTTGCAGTGTAATCCAACAGTAATTTGGAAATGTACTTTGTGTATGTTTGTATCAGCATTTCAATTGCCATTACCACATCCCCATGCACTTTTTAACTTGATTTCAAGAAGCTCCAAGTCTTAGCTTCTGCTTTAATGTGGTTTTTTGATGTGATTTTATCGTGCATTCTACTTCTTGTTTTGTCACACATGCTGTGGAGTTAAAATTTGTTTCTTGTATATGGTGTTTTAGGCTGATGGGCAGATGCCGAGCGATAAGACTATAGGTGGAGGTGACGATGCTTTCAACACCTTCTTCAGTGAAACTGGAGCAGGAAAGCATGTACCTCGTGCAGTTTTTGTTGATCTCGAGCCTACCGTGATTGATGAAGTGAGGACTGGGGCATACCGCCAACTATTCCATCCTGAACAGCTTATTAGCGGAAAGGAGGATGCAGCTAACAACTTTGCTCGTGGACACTACACCAGTAAATAGTCATATATTTCAAATACAACATCTTTTCCTTGTTAAATATCATATCAAATTATAATAATGTTGTTTTGTTTTCAATTAATTCAGTTGGAAAAGAAATTGTTGATGTATGCTTGGACCGCATCAGAAAGCTTGCAGACAATTGTACTGGTCTCCAAGGCTTTCTGGTTTTCAATGCTGTAGGCGGAGGCACTGGTTCAGGTCTTGGTTCCCTTCTGCTGGAACGTCTTTCAGTGGACTATGGCAAGAAATCCAAGCTTGGGTTCACTGTTTATCCTTCCCCTCAAGTTTCAACCTCTGTTGTTGAGCCTTACAATAGTGTCCTCTCCACTCATTCCCTTCTTGAACACACTGATGTGGCTGTCTTGCTTGATAACGAAGCCATATATGATATTTGCAGGCGCTCTCTTGACATTGAGCGGCCCACCTACACTAATCTTAATCGTTTAGTTTCTCAGGTATATTATGCTATTATTAATAAAAACTTAATTTCACTGTGTTCTCTATATCGCGATTGTGCAATTTGTACCCTGAATGTCAATAACAAGAATCAGGTCCTAATAACGAATGTTTATGTTGTTAAAATTGAATCAAAATGCAACGTAGTATATAACCACCACATATTTGAAGACCAATTCTATTGTAATTTATGTGTTGTGTTGTGCCCCTTTAACGTTTTGCTGGTATACTCAGGTGATATCATCACTTACTGCTTCCTTGAGATTTGATGGTGCCTTGAATGTTGATGTTACTGAATTCCAGACTAACCTGGTGCCATATCCTAGGATTCACTTCATGCTTTCATCTTATGCTCCTGTGATTTCAGCTGCGAAAGCTTACCATGAGCAGCTATCAGTTGCTGAAATCACAAACAGCGCATTCGAGCCATCGTCTATGATGGCGAAATGTGATCCACGCCACGGCAAATACATGGCTTGCTGTCTTATGTACAGAGGTGATGTGGTGCCTAAAGATGTTAATGCAGCTGTTGCAATTATCAAGACCAAGCGCACTATTCAATTTGTTGATTGGTGCCCTACCGGATTTAAGTGCGGAATCAACTATCAGCCTCCAACTGTTGTTCCAGGGGGTGATCTTGCCAAGGTGCAGAGGGCTGTGTGCATGATCTCCAACTCCACTAGTGTTGCCGAGGTTTTCTCACGCATTGACCACAAATTTGACCTCATGTATGCTAAGAGGGCATTTGTTCATTGGTATGTTGGTGAAGGGATGGAAGAGGGTGAATTCTCAGAGGCTCGTGAAGATCTTGCTGCCCTTGAAAAGGATTACGAGGAAGTTGGTGCAGAGGCTACTGAAGGTGAAGATGGTGATGATGGAGATGAATATTGATTAATATTGCTTTTCTAGCCTGATTTTTTTATGCGTTCCAGTGTGCTGTCTGTTCAGTGTGCTGTCTTCTTATATTTGTCCTTTATGTGGAGCTTCTGAGTTTGTCTTGTTCCTGTACTAGATAATAACTTCAATCATAAGGGTGCGGCTTTAAGCTTTTTTTTTTGGAATAAGTAATGCATGTTATTCTACCAAATTTTAATGATACATTTTTTAAAAATTTTTTTTGCATGTGTTACATTAATAAATAAAGAAAAGAGAAAATACATCAACTCTGGGCCGTTTTTGTTTGAATCGAAATGAAATAGAGGGGCCAAAAGGTGGTATTTTTTTTAGTCTTTTAGTTCAAAAATAGAGGGTATGATGAGATCATTTTTTTTTCATTTCTGGGCAATGAATTTTTTCTCAAGTTAAAATGTTTTTTTTTAAAGATCTTTATTCTTTTCTTTGACGAATATTGGTTCGTTTAAAAAGCTTAACCAAAATACTATTGGAGTGCTTTATATTCGGTTTTAGGTTGTTACTCGATTAGTAATGATCCTATGTTAGTAACTAACTTAGTTATGAAGGTTAGTTTTGTTACTTGTGATTCAAGTAAATGTTGTGAGTGACTCATGATTTTTCCTTTATTTATAAACCTCTCTCCTCAATACACTCATGATTTTTCCTTTATTTGTAAACTTCTCTCCTCAGTACTAATAGTAAATTCAATGAACTTACATTCTACATTCAATATTATGGTATCAGATGATATCGAATACATTCTTCTAGTATATTCAAACATCTCCTCTTTCTCTTGAGTGAGTTTCTTCACATTCAATAATGGTGAATTCTTAATAATCATGATTATTCATCATCTTCCAACAATAATATCAATCACATTACATTCCACAACAATACCAATAACAATTCTAGCCACAATAGCAACAATCAACCAAACAAGAATCCGACTCTTGATCAATCGAGTCCATATTATTTTCATCTAGTTGAAAATTGTGGTGTTGTCCTTATTACCTTTCTTCTTTCCAAAAACAATTACAAAGCATGAAGTCGTTTCATTAATTGTGCCCTATTAAGCAAGAATAAACTCAAATTTATCAATGGAAAAATCCCAACACCAATTGAAATCGACCTTTCTATTTAATTCTTGGAAAATATGCAACAACATTGTACTTTCTTGGTTAGTTGTTTCTCTCTCATCAGAAGTTATGCAATGTACCATCTATGTAGATAATGCATCATTGTTGTTGTACCCCAATTTTTGACCCTGAGATCCCACCTCATTTGTATTAGATGTCAAAGAGTATGATCATTATTATAATC
Source organism: Vicia villosa (assembly GCF_029867415.1). Taxonomy (NCBI): domain Eukaryota; kingdom Viridiplantae; phylum Streptophyta; class Magnoliopsida; order Fabales; family Fabaceae; genus Vicia; species Vicia villosa. Next base: position 56,820,751 of record NC_081180.1, read on the forward strand.
ATTATCATCATTCATAAATCATTCATGCATCATTTGCTAACAAAAAATATACAAAAGTATTGTGTTTGCTTGTTGCTTGTGTCCCAAGATAGGTGACTAATAAAGGAGCTCAAGCAAATTAGGGTTTTGAGGATCACAAAGGATCTCAAGCTTTCTCATATGCTCAAGTGACTTCCCTCATCAATATCCAAGCCCAAGTGTGGTTCAATTCAAGATCAACAACTCTCAAGTTCATCTGGTACACAATTAGGGTTTTTGACCTAATTCTCTAGGAAGTTGACTTTTGATCAAAGCATGGTTCCATGGATCAAAAATTATTCAAGGATCTCCAATGCCTCATTATAATCCACTCATAACATCCATTTGGCTGGAAGAGCTTAATTCCACTAATGCTTAGAAGAAATCAATTCATCTAGAAAAAGTCACTATTTTGAGAAATTTGGTCAACCATGGACTTTTGAAGATCAAAATCATGAACATATGGTTATTGAAGTCTTTTTATCAAGAATAATCAAGAAAATTAAGGAAATCAAGAAAGTCAACAAAATTCAAAGTTGAAGAATTTCTAAACACATAGAAAATTTCAAGTGTTTTATGCTTAAAAAGCTTCAAACTTCATGCACAAATTTCACCAAGATTCAAGATGGATTAGAAAAAACTCTCAACATGAAAGTTGTAGATCTTGATTCAAAATTCAACTTTGCTAATGACAACTATTTCCCTAAAAATGATCCATTTGAGAGATATGGAGCCATGAAGATTCTTTCAAACTTAGAGAAATTCTTAGTGATTTTGACCTAGATTTTGACCAACTTTATTTCCATTTTACATTAAGATGCAAGTTAATTTAGCAAAGATGACCAACATGAAAGTTGTAGATCTTGTTTCAAGGTTTTCAAAATGTCCAAGAGCACAAAATTTCCATACTTGAGCTAAGAGATTCGAAGATAAGAACATGGCTTCATATAAGTTGGAATTCAATGCTTTTTTCATGAACAACTTCATTGTACACTTCATTAAGCAAAGAGATCACAATTTTTAGCACCATTAGCTTGCAAATATTTCCATAATTGAGTGTTTACACAACTGGTTGAACCATTATCCAATTGATTCAAGTTTTGTCCATTCTAATTTTCCATTAATGGCACAAAGGCACCATTGCCATTCTCATAAAGTAAGCTCTTTTGCAAAAGTCAATGCATTAAGCCTCTCATTTGTTTCCTCTAATCACACGCCATTCTAAAGTGAAGAAGCAACCTCTCTGCACCCAACAACTCTAGAGAACACTTGTACTTCACCATTGGAACCATCATCTTCATGTAACTTGAAGTTTCAAAGGAAACCAAACCATAACTCCATGACTTGCAATTCTGGGTACCTCAAGCCCTCAAGTATCTTACCTATAAATAAATAGGTCATCTGCACTTCAAAACACACAAATTCACTACCCTAGTCACTTCTAAACACTCTTGTATTCAGAATTGGCATTTAAAGAGCTCCATTAAAACTTGAAATCCAATTCTTCAATTCTCTCATTTCTAACATGTTTCTTGTGAACTAAGCATTCAAACACCTTCCAACATCATATAGAGCCTATTGTAAGTGTAATGCCCCATATTTTATAATTTTAATTTAATCGGAAATTAAATTATTATTGAGAATTATTTAGTATTTTCATTGAATTAATTGGAGGAATTATGGAATATTAGTCTTTGGGCCAAGTGTGGTATTTAGCAATGAGGGGGTGTTAAGTTGTGAGCCCATTGCTAAATTATGTTATGTTTTAATAAAACAAGGAAATAGGAGGAAATTGAGAAATAGATGAGGAAAACCTAAGAGGGAGAGAAGAAGAACTCATGGACAAAATCTATTTTCGCAACCCTTTGGCAGCCTTCACAAATCATGCCATAACTTTCTGCTCGTAACTCCAAATCAGGTAATTCTTGAAGATTCAGATTCTACACGAAATTTCCTTTGATTTGATATATTACTTCGTGTCATGGAGGTTCTCGATAAGGGAGATAAGCGAGTTTGAAGATTGGAGATTCTTGTTGAATTTGAAGAAAAAGGGGCTTACAGGTTGAATGGAGAAGAAGGGGAAAAGTCCAGATTCTTGGCTAAGGTAAGGGGGGATTCTTCCTATTACTAAGTATTATGTGATTCTAGGTGATAGGATTGATTATCTTATGGTTTGATTCAATTATGATGCTTTGGATTGAATTGTTAGGTTTTGATAATTTTGTGAAATTGATGAATCAAATATGGAAATTGAGTTGTTTTGTGTTAGATTATCATTTATGTGATGCATATATGATTAGTGTGATGTTTTGATGTGGGTATGATTATGGTGTGATTGGACTGAAATTGAGAGAGGAAGGATGTCAGAATCGCAGCAAAATTCTGCATAAAACGCAGAATGCGTCGACTTGAGTGTCAGTTGCGTCGACACATTCAGGAAATTTGCGTCGACTTATAGTGTTAACTTGCGCTTACCCGAGAGTGGTAGAAACTCTATGCGTCGACCTGAAGGAGTCCATGCGTCGACGCACAGGATGCAATTTTTTGAAAATCTTCTGAAGATCATAACTTTTGATCCGGTTGTCCGTTTTATGAGCCGTTTGGGGCGTTGCGAAGCTAATTAGATGTTTTATATGATAAAGTGATAAAATGAGCGGTGGCCGACTTTATTTTAAAACTCGATTTAATTGTTTTGGTGGATTGAGACATTGTGTATATTTGTGTTTATATATATGACATGTGTTTGTGTGATAAATATATGTTATGCGGTTGTGAATAGTATTAATTGTGAACGACTATTCGATTCATGTATTTGTGTTGCTGAGTTGAGTATGATATCCATTGAGAAATGTTGGTATATAACATGTCGTAGATGATACATGTATTCGTAGTTATACTTTTGGATCATTTTGGTGATTTATTACATTGTGTGCAATGATGATAAATGTAACAATGTATGACTGTGGTGAATGATTGATGACTTGTGAATATTAATATATTGTGAATATTAATATGTTGATTGTGATGAATATGTGTAAATGAGTGAATGATGCTTAGACATGTGCATACTTACGATGTTGATGTGATGAGATGAAATGAGACGATGTTAAGCATCGTATTGATGATGATATAAGTATGTGATATGTGTGCATTCATTCATGAATTATTTACATTGATGATATATCCCGATGATGAGTGGATTTTGTAGGACATAATTCCCATTGTGCGGAATTTGTGTCGGTGGACTGTATCTCGATGATGAGTAGATTAGTTGGATGGGTTCAACCCATAATTGGTACCACATGCATAGTGTCAGTTGAATCATATGCATTTGTCATAACATGATTGGATGAAATCCAGTGTTATGCCTTGGTGTTATTATGTGATTGATGATGTTTGATAACCTGGATATCTGAATGTATGTATGATTGGGTGAATTATAAGCTATGATGTTTTGTTGCTGAAAATTATATAATGCTTATTAATTGTGAATGAAACTCACCCTTATTGTTGAACATTTTCAGATTGAAGAGTAGCGGCTTACGACTTGGTGAGGATTAGCTCATGAGTTAGCGCGTGTAGTTTAGCGTCACGTGTCATGCTCTGATATTGTAACACGGGGAACGCGAGTCTTGATGTTTACGTCTTATGACATTTAATGTTTTATTTTTTGTTTTGAAGGATATAGTTTCAAAGATGTTGAACTTATCCGTATGACTATTTTCCGCTGTGTTAACATGAGTTACTATGAGTTATGATGAAATTCTCAGTGTTGCATGACAATGACGTATGATGTTTATTTATCTAAAAATTAATTGTGATACCCTTGTATTTCATGTTTACTCTGAATTATTCTTTTAATTGCCGCGGGGTTAGAAAGGTGTTACGATAAGCATTAAAAACCATCTGTAACACCTTAATTAAAACCTCATAATCTCACTTGTTCATCACTGCAACTTGAGGTCTCCAGAAGGATCGAGGCACTTTCAATCCAAAGTAAGCCTTTCAATAGCTTCCTGGGAGTTCAGTGAAGCTATCCAGATCATCACAGCACCTCCAGAAGTGCTCTAACCTCAAATTCGATTCTCACTTCAGAGGTAAGTCAACTTGACTTTGATTCTCAGCTCAGTTCCACCATTGCAACCGAGATCCGCAAAAACAACCCCATCACTAATCCCAAGGTAATTTATTTGCTGTTTTTCAAGGGATTGGAAGAGATTAAGAATGTTGTAAACCATTCAAAGCAAAGGCACCATATATTTGGTCAGTAGTGGTCAGCAAGCGTGAACTGGAGAAGCAGTAGTTGGCCATAAAAGAGCAGGGCATTTTAATTTTCTGAAGAATTTCTACAATAGCAATTACTCTTGAAATTCGTTAATGAGACGCGCTCTTTATTCCTCAAATAAATAATTGTCTTAATTAAATGTTATGTGCATCAATATTATTATTATTATAATAATTATTATTATAATTATAATAGTTATTATTATAATTATTGGATTTAAGATGAAATGGAACACTAAGATGCAGATGAAACTATAACATACATAAAGATGAAACTAAATTGATTTACATAAAACTTAAGTAAACATGGAGTTGGGTGGCTTAGACTTTTAAAAAAGATGTGTAGCAACCACGGTGTCCTTGGTTCAAATCTTGGACAAGGTAGTATTTTGGATTTTTTTGGGAATTTTGTTAACCTTTGATTATGAATTTTTTTGGGAATTTTGTTGACCTTTGATTATGAATAGATGCCATGCATACAAACAGGTGCCACGTCAGATGCCACTAGTGCAAAAGTTAACACAGTTTCAAAAAAAATGGACGAAAAGGACTAACGTGGACCTTTTTGAACAATTAAATGACCACTTTGGAACTTTTTAAAGATAAATGACCATAATGGACCCCGAGGTAAACTTAAGGGAGCAAAAAGGGTATTTAGCCAATAAATTAATGAGTCATATGGTTAGACTCATGGTTAAAAAAGAGTAACTTTCGTTTTTGTATCATCACAAATGGTTGAGAATTGAACAACTTTAAAAATCCAGCCATGGGTGTTGTTGTTGTTGCTTCACGGAGAAGATGAAGTTGGTTAAAGTTCAAAATTTGAAAAGTTGAAAACTTAAACTTGTTTTATATTATATTTAATTGGTTGTGTTTTAATAATTGGATGTATGGCCACCCCAGTGGTAAAGCATGCACTCTTAAGTCTCTCCCCCTTGCCTAGATCGCGGGTTCAATCCCCATTTTTTGTCATTTTGTGATTTTATTTGATTTTTCACATTTCTAACTGAGTTACATATTTATTGAATCAATTCCATTTTATTAACACACCAAGCGCTTGGCTCCGTGGTAGTTATTTTAAACTGTGAGCATTATGGCGTGGGTTCAAGACCTGCCAAGTGCAAAACCTTATTTTAATCACTCTTTTCTTCTAGTTTTATCCACAACTTTGACATTTTATTTAAAATAGCAAATAAACTTATTTTTATTTGATTTTTTGTACACTCCCTATTTATGGGACATACTTTATGAATATATTTTTAAAAGTCCACAAATATTTTTATTTGATCAACTTTTAATTAATTCAAAAATGGTATTTTTAAATACCTTTAAAAAACTTTTTTCTTCAAAATGATTACAAATGATCTTACCAATTGACTTGTACATATTTGTGTGTACCGACTAGGGTTAAGATAAGTCAATCTTGAAAATGTTAACATGTTCCCTTAGTTGCCTACCTAGGGTTTTATTTAAACTTTCCAATAGTTAGGTTTAGGTTAATACAAAAAAAAAATAATATCCTAATCCAAGATCCCTTTGATCTTTTAATCATAATACAATACCCTGTTGATATTAACTTGATTGACATGATCTCACTTTGTTCATTTACTTGTACATATGCTTGTTGATTTACATCTTTGTGCATTTATTGACATGATCTCACTTTGTTCATTTACTTGTACATATGCTTGTTGATTTACATCTTTGTGCTTTTATACATTAGATATTATCTTTGTATATATTTACATTGTCTACTAGCCCCACATGCATGAGATATTTGTCCATCCTTTATCACATCATACTCATACATACATGATATGATCTTGAGGTATATCGTCCTTTTTATTTATCAAACTCTTACACTTGAGTTCATATATTGATATCTTTGTTTATACTCACTCTTTGATTTGTATCCATGATACACACAATATGTCTCACACACCACTTGAAACACTCACCCTTAATGCTTGCTTAAGATGTATGATTCCTTATTGTTGCTAAAATCTAAAGGAATGGGAATAGTATTTACTAAAATTGTCAAGGTACTCACCACTTTCTCTTTGTTTTAAAAATGGTTTTGTATTGTTAAAGCTCAACCTTTTTTTTTAAACTCAAACCCTTGGTTTGTATTGTTAAAGCTCAACCACCCTCTTTTAAAATCAACCCTGGCCTTGTATTGTTAAATCTTAACACCTTTTAAAAACTTGTTAAGTATTGTTAAAGCTTAACATTTTAAAAACTCGTTGAATAATGTTAAAGCTCAACACCCAAAAAGATTTTTCCACTTAGCTCTTTTATTTTTCCTTTTAAGGGGAACTACAAATGCTCTGAATTTCATATTGCACTTAAGGAGTATGTAGGCACAAGATGCAATGTCTTGCCGAGCACACTTTTAATAAAATTTATTTTCCCACCATCACAGTCTATTTAAACAAAAAACACAAAAACAATTTATAACGACAATAACAATAATATATTCAAAGAGGTTTCTGTAGAGTACTACAGATGTGAGGGGTGTTAATACCTTCCCCTTGCATAACCAACCCCCGATCCTAAGATCTCTGATGAATTTATTAGTTTTGATTTTAAAAACTTATTTGGGTTTTATTTTGCTCTTTTTCCCATTTCCTTTGGAAACAATAAAGCACGGTGGCGACTCTACTAAAATGTCTGAGCTAAGTCAATCAATAGCTCTAGTCTCAATTTTCACCGCTATAATTGTCATGGCCATTGCTATGAAACAGATTTTTCAAATATGGTCATTATTGATTTTATAATGTCCCACAACAAATTAACTCTATTCAATAAGGTGAAAAATTAATTATTGCGTACTTCAATGAATTGAAGACGTTATGGGAGGATTTAAAAGTCTCTAAAATACTATTTACTTGCTATTGTGGTTCACATTCAACAATCATAAAACAAAGAGATATGGAATATGTTATCTATTTCTCAAAAGATTGCAATGATACATTCAACAATGGCAAGTCTCAAATTTTCATGGAGTCTTTATCTGGTGTCAACAAGGTGTTTTCTTCCATTATACAACAAGAAACACGAGTATAAATATCTATCACATATGATTCCTCCAAGATACTCCTCACTAACACAAACAATTCTCAGGAAAACACAATTAAAGGTCGTGGAAGGCCTAATTTTCAATATGAAGATGTTGTCAATTCCAAAGTATGCTCTTTTATAGGAAAAATGGTCACACCATTGAGTTGTGCTACTTCAAACATGGATTTTCACCTAACTCTATACAATATTCTCTTTGTTCTTGAATTGAAATTCAATCTTATACTATTTTGTTAACTATATTCTAACAACAATTGCAATCTTATATTTGATCATCGTTCATGCCTTATTCAGGAACAACCTTCATTGAGGATGATTGGGCATGCTTGGGTTCAAAATAACTTGTACATCCTAGATCAGAATATCCATATTTTTCTTTTCTTTTGACAATGTTATACCTTTTAGCACATGTCACTGGGTGGGCAGTGATTGCATGTGGGGAGTTGATTGTTGTGGTCAGACGTATAAAACGTCTCTTGCAACACCCTTGTCTATCAGTGGGAAATTGATTGCTTTAGCCAGACATACAAAGCATTTTTGACAGAACCCTAGAGTTTTAGTGAAAAATTGATTGCTTTAGTCGGACGTGCAAAACGTCTTCGATAACACTTATGTCGTTATTTTGTGCGTGCTTTGTGATGTGGGGAACTAATTGCTTTAGTCAAATGTACAAAACGTCTCTGACTGCACCTCTAACTTTAGATGTATTGAGGCTCGATCAAGTCGGTCATACCCCGGGTTTACAGTTACTACAAACAATCACAAAGAAGCGGAGATTTCAGAAAATATAATATTTCATTAAACATATCACGATATTTCTCTACATAAGGAAGATGATATAATCATAGGATTTAACATATATGGGAAAAAGTAAAACATAACCAGATGTGTCAACCACTACTTATTCTCTTCATTTGCCATTCGTTTAAGAATGCTTTGCAGCAAGTGGAGCATTTTCACCTTTCTTTGATTGTCTTGAGGTAGGAAATTTGGCTGGATCGGATACTCAAAGATGGAGTGATCATTTCTCTACGAAAATAACCCTCTAGCCCCTTTTTTTGTGTACTCCGTGTAGAGTTCTCTGTAATGGAAAGATATGTATATAAATACAGTCATTTTTTGAATGAAATGATTTTGCTTTACTTTTGTACATGTTTGAAGCATTTTTATAGGATCCTTAGTGCTTAAATCTAGATATTTATGAACTTAAGAGGCCTTCCCTCAAAGTTAATCGGGCGTCACTTGGCCGTTCCCGACCAAAGTTTATTTCCCCTTCCCTCCACCAGATGAAAACTTGTTAGATTTAGATGTATGGATGACCCACCGTGGCATCTGGAATGGCTAGCTGCCAGACGGGGTAGGTCGTGATTGCTTGAGGGGAGTTAATTGTTTTGGTTGTACGTACAAATCATCTTCGGTAGCACCCCTATCTATAAATAGGGAATTGATTGCTTTAGCCTGATGTATAACGCGACTCTAACAGCACCCCTGACTTTTGGTGCATAATTGATTGCTTTAGTCGGATGTGCAAAATGTCTCCGACAACACCCATGTCTTTCTTTTGTGCGGGCTTTGTGATGTGAGGAAATGATTGCTTCAATCAGACGTATAAAGTGTCTCTGACAACACCTTTGACTTTAGATGTACCTGACCTCAATCACGTCAATCGTACCTCAGGTGTGTAGTTACTACATACAATCACAAAGAAACGAAGATTTTTTTAAAAAATCAAATTTATTAAACATTGCACGATATTTATGCACATAAGGAAGATGATGATACAATCATAGCATTTAACATGAATGAGAAACTGGAAAACATAATCAGGTGAGTCAATCGCCGCTTATTCTCCCAATTTGCCCATTCTGCTATGTTGCCCAATAAGGGAAGCTACGTTGATCTCCATGGTCACGCCTTCTCCTTGATCCTTATCGAATGCTTATTATATTCTTTTTTCCCTCGAGGTCTGCGTTGATGGTGGCCATTTTTCCTTGGAGATTGTAGTACTTCAACCTTAGGTGCACCAGCAAGGCGAAGACGTCCAACATGGATGCAAAAGGTCTTCCCAAGATGTAGTTACAGACGCTCCTACAATGGACAACAAGAAATCATGAGTTTACTGTTCCGGTGTCCTTCCCGTTGCCTACAGAGACAATTAACTCCATATATCCCCAAGGACGAGTATTTGTTTCATTGAATGCTTGGATCGTACGACCACAAGCTCCATCTATTTGTTGTCTCTGCGTGACAGTGTTCACCGGCCGCCGCAACGGCTCCTCTGTGTAACACTACTCACTTGGCCATCGTTGATCGGGAGCAGTCCGCCACGTGGTACTATTCACTCTGTCCGCTGCAGCCCCCTTACACAATATTTCCAATTTTGTTATTTGTCTTATTTTTGACCTATTCCTACTTTTTTGAATTTTTAACTTACTTGATTGTTTGCCTTATTGCACAGATCTACGACTCATAGATAAACATCCATAAACAAACCAAATTATACTTTATCACATTTTGTAAACTAGCATATGTTCATCCAGTTCAAAATCATCCCTATCAAAGGTATCAACAGGGTTATCAACATCAACAGATGCACGAGCATACATATCATATACATTAGAATAAGGGGAAACTTATCAATTAATTGTCTCAAAGGATTTTATCCAAAATTATTTTTTGCCACAAACATCAATCACATATAAAAGAAAAAGGAGAAGACGGGAGGATAAGGAACCCTCAATATCCCTCTGTTTAGCCACTCATATATGAATAATACCCCCTTACCTTGAAATTGCAGAACGATGAACTTTCGCCTTTTGGGATTTTAATTTCTTCCAACGCTCTCCTAGATTTCCTTCTGCCTTTTTTCCAACAAAATACATACTCTTAATTTTTCTTTCTAACTTCTCTATTTAAACTAAAACAACCCTAATTGTCATAACTTTAATAAATCTCACAACACCCCCATATCTTACTAGTTCCACCATTTTGCACTTAATTTTAATTAAATACTATTTATCTCATTTTCCATGAAATCTAAAATTATTTTAAATTTATTGAAAAACAATAATTTTAATCGAATTTCTACCATTCTTAACAATTAAATAAATTAATTATAACACTCAAGTAAATAATATAAATTCATATAAAATCAATCAAAAGAATTATTCTAAAGTCGGTGTATTACATCTTGCACTCCGAGGTTTGCTTGCAACACCTGAAGGTCAGACAAGGCTTCTGGTTGCAATAGTGGTGGTGGAGCAGGAGGATTGATCAATGTAACTTGAGTAGATCTGGCTATCTGAGGAACCTAAATCAAATACAGATGTAACAAAATCACCATTTTAGGATTTAGGATGCCTTGCAAAGAAGGTATAGGTGATTGATTGTTGCTAGAGCAAAAGCAATAGATACGCGCGCGCGCGACCAATGGAGTAGCTTTAGATCCAACTATCACATAAAGTATTAGAAGTTAGAGATTTGGAAATTCGAGGACTAAGAATTGGGGCGATGCTTGATTGAATCGAAATGCGATTGTTCAACGAGGTCGATTTGAAATGCTCTTGATTTGGTGACCTGAAAAGGTTGCAAGCTGATGAATTGGAAAGCAAACATGAAATGATGGAAACCATAGGAATCAGAAGTCGAGTCCCCACAGACGGTGCCACTTTTTCATTATTGAACCAAAATTGAGTTGGGAACTAGTAGTGGGGACGGGGACATGCAAGGTTAACACTCCAACTCTCAAGTCAATATGTGAGGGAGAAAAGTGAAGTGAAATTGAGTTTGAAACTTGTTACCTCAATTTGGTGTCATATATATATATATATATATATATATATATATATATATATATATATATATATATATATATATATATATATATATATATATATATATATATATATATATATATAGATAGAGAGAGAGAGAGAGAGAGAGAGAGAGAGAGAAAGAGAGAGAGAGAGAGAGAGAGAGAGAGAGAGAGAGGGGGGGGGGGGAGATAACAAACTTGTTATTTATTAGAAGTGAATTGGGGAGAGTCGTTGGATGTACTTGCAATTGAGATTCTTTGGGATCACTAGGATGATAAATCTCGTGTGCTTAGAAGGTTCGAAAAGAAATGTAGCCTCTTTGAAAAAACATAATGAGATTTTTTTTTACTTTTAAATTGCACACCTAAATTGTGTAAAAAATATTTAAAAAATCTATTTTGCACAACAGAGATATGTCATAACATGAAAATAAAAACCACGTGTACAACCATACATCAGATAGCAGGAAAATTTATATTCCAATCTCCATATTAAGGATCCAAATTGTACAATTTGGATCATAGGCGAACCAAAACCAAAATAGAGCACAAACTCTATGAGCTGTAATGTTGAAAATCACAATGCAAGGAAGCTTAAGACAAGCACATCAAACATATTTATTGCATTTAAGTATAAACTATCATACTTATGTTTTATTTCAGTAATGCATGTATGAGAAATCAAAAAATAAAAGAGAATGAGCAAGCTACCAATTAAATGGAGAGAAGTTTCAAATAAGTGCAATACAGTGGAGAAAAGTTTCAATTCAATGATAGAAGCTATAAGAATGTTTGAAAATAAGAAGAAATTGCTCTGTAATCACCTATGAGTACCTTGTCTTCGTATTCTCTATTTTTGCTCTTTTGCATAAATGAAAATGTGAAGAGGGAAAAGCGGGGATTACTTAAACAAAAGCGTCTGAATTCCGATCTCTGAATTAAATTCGGACTTTGAAATCTATATTAGTTTGAAATTTATGCGGTTCTGATTCCATTATGGATGCTATCTTATATGCGCGTTCGAATTTCAATCTCCAGAGTTGTTTAACAACTTACTTTAAGAGTAATTTTTAATCTCCAGAATTTATTTGTGTTTTAAGAGCGTCTGAATTCTAATCTTAAAAATTAAGATTTATTTTTTAAATATTCATAGGTACATGAGTAACACATGAGGTGCATTGAGTAACCCCAAGGTTTTTGGTCTAGTTGGGCCGTCCAATATCTCTTGCTCCTGCGTAACATATCCGGTTTGTAAAAAAAATAAAGTACATTCTGATTCATTCACACGTGCCACCGTGCATGTAGTCTAGTATAAAAAATATTCAGTTCCATTTTCTCAAAAAAAACTTGTTGAAATTGAGAAAACAAAAAGCTAAACATTTCGAGAAGAGAAAATGGCGACAACTTTGGCGAGATCTGGTTTTCTTCGCAACGTCGTGCGACGAGGAAGCTCCGGCATCTCTCCCGCTCCCAAGCGAAACTTCTCTTCCTCTGCTCACGATGATGCTTGTCAGTACCCTAATCCCCCTCTCTCAGTTAACCCTTTTTTTTTTTTTTTATTGTTTTAGGGTTTCGATTAATAGTTTTTATCTGTTAAATATAATTCGCATATCCGTATGATTTTCGTTGACGCGTCTCATTTGTTAGGTTAATTTACGTTTTGTTTTTCTAATTTATAAATGTGGGAAATGTTATGTGAAATTTTGAGATTGATCCGGTTTACTCTGATTTAGGACTTATTTTGTGAATATCATTATTTGCTTCGTTCATCATCTTAAAAATTAAGCTTTAATTTTGATCCATTATCACCAATAGTGACTTTTCTGTTTAATATATCATCATGTAGCTGTTTCATTTTGAGATGAATGGATTTTCTCTAGCTTACTTCCTTGTATTGCTCTTTGCATGTTTTCAATTTGAATACTATTTTTTGTATTGGATTTTTAATCTTCGCTCGTTGTATCAGATGAAACCGCTAAATGGGAGAAAATCACATATCTAGGCATTGCTTCATGCACCGCTTTAGCCGTATATATTCTCTCAAAGGGTCACCACCACTACGATGCACCTCCAGTAAGCTTTACTTTATATTGAATTTTATCTTATATTCTTTTCATGTTAGAATTTCACTGTGAACATGCCTTGTTTATCTTTTTTTCATCAACATTCTTAAATTTTGAAAATTTGAATATCAGGAATCAAACTGGACTGTAACAAATAATTAATATTAGTCTCAATGGATGTGCAAATGAATGATGTGTTTTTATGAGAAGTTTTAGATTTCAATTAAAACCACTCATGAAATTAACATCCCTCTATTTAGAGATAAGAGAAAAATAATGCAGGTCTAAAACCGAGGCATGTATCCCACAGTTCATATTTCTCTATGTGAGAAGACATAAGATACAGAGAGAAGCAAGGGGGGTGTATGCACGAAAATAAATAAGTAATAAATGACTCTATGATTGAGGTTCCTGATGTATGATCATTTACCCACGTAAAATTTACCCTTGGGGCCATATTTTGTGTGACATTTCACTGCAATGAATTTCTATTTTGAAGAAAACTTTAATTACCTGCTGGTGACTCTTCCTTTAATTTCATATGATTCATGTTTTAAGATATCTATTACCTTTGATTTTTTTAGTGAATAGAATTCTAACTCTTTTATCTCTCTTGCAGGCATACCCATATTTGCATATCCGCAATAAGGAATTCCCATGGGGTATGTGTCTTTCATGTTTTCCCTTGTGATATTTATATTTTCCTTCATCTGCCTGAAGTTTACTGAAAGCCATTCCACTAAATTAGGGGAATCGATTAAAAATTTCAGTTTCTTAATTGTTGCAAAGTCTCTTAATTCTTGTAGTTCGCTACACTAATTTTGTTAGATCATTCTTCAACATATGTTACGTGAAGAGAACATAACTAGTTGGTTAGTATGATGAAGTTTGTATGCTCTGCATATTATTTATTTCTAATGGTTTGTTCGAACTAGGCTTTTTATTGTTAGTTATGGTATATAATGGTATATTGCAAGGTCCAGGTCCATTTTTCAGAGTTGAAAGTGGATATTGTATTTGTTCCATTTCTTTAGCCACCATTTAAGAAAACCGTTATTGCTTTTTTGTTCACATCATACTTTCCAAGGCCTTCCTGCTATTAACTTGAGGATTAATGAGATCTTGGCTTTTATTCTTAGAGGAATAAGCACGTCTTCTTCTTGCAAATACATATAGTACTTGAAGGATAAATTTTGATAGACAAATCTTTCTTAAGAGACAACCGTCAACACAATAAATGAGTTTCTGAGGGGTGACTAATGTAATGCTTTACACTCAGTCAAATTTTTGATCATGCATTATTTATTAGTTTTGTCTGTGTGTATTATTTATCATTCTCAGAGGTTAATTGCCGAATGTTAATCGATTATATTTTTGTACTTGTAAGTTGTAGAATAGTGCCATAGTAAATTTTTGGGGATCTATTTTATATTGCCAGGATTTCTGCCAAGTTATCCATTTATAATGTGTCTGCCTTTATTTTCAAATTATTTGGTTGACCTGAAATTCCAGGCTGTATGACATTGCTATTTAATGATACACAGGTCCTGATGGGCTATTTGAAATCAAGGAAGAGCACCACTAGGAGTATTGGTGGTTTCAAGAAGGTTGTATTTGGGCACTGGTGTCTGTAGCCCCAGAAAACAGTGTTTCGTATTGTTTATTGAATTGTGATCTAGAACTTCGCATATGGCATGATATTTTTCATGTTTGTCTTCTTTTTCATGGTTGAAGCAAAATAAAATTGCCCAACAATATGGTGTTTTCATTTCTTGTCTAGTTGTTTCAATGTTGACAGAAAATTATTGAATATAGCAAGAAAAACTAAGTTAGGAAATTATTTCTTCTCATGTTTTATAACTAGGTTCCATTCATCCCGGCTTGGTGGATTGGGCCTGTTTGGTTTAGATTTTGTGAATTTCTGAATTTTCCTTTTAAAATGTGAGATTAAGGGAATTGTTTAAGGCACCATAAGGATTGCTACCACACCTTGGTGAAAAATAATAAATATTCTAGATTTTAGAGATACTATCACCATAATTCCTACAAAGGCATATTTTTGGTCCATACTTAACTAAAAATAAACAGAAAGATGCCGAATGGAGGTAAGTTAACATTGATAACAAGAAAACTGAAACATTCCATAACTAATTAATGACATAAATTAAACATTACATTTCAACATTCAAATGGACGTTCTAACATCTTCATAATATTTTCGATCAATCTCGCAATTGTTGCATTTAGTTCGTTCAATCTTGCAATTGTCGCATTTAGTTAGATCAATCTCGCAATTGTCGCATTTAGGTTGATTGGACATTTTATTTCGTAATGGAAAAATGTATTTCACATAATCACTAAATTTGCACCTGTCTTTAGTTCAAAGATGTTGAATTCAATTTTCTCTCATTGTATGCCGGAGGATGGTACTTTAGTTTCACAATCTTTTGATCGGTATGAATTTTAGATCTAACTCAATATATTTTATTTTATTACAAGACATATAGGCTTTGCTTGGTTTGAGTGAAGTAGTGTAGAGAGAGTTAAAGAAGAGAGAAGGAGAAGAGAAATGCAACACTTCTCTTGCTTGATATGAAGAAAAATTGGAAAGAGAGAGTAAATATTAGTGGGACTCACGCCATTTTCATTTCTTCGCTCATATGAGAAGAGAAGAAAACAAGAAGAGAGAAATCTAACTTTTTGCCATTTACCCAATTAACCTTGCATTAGTTATACTTGTAGCAATTTTTTTTCTTCTTTCAATAAGCAATTGCACATGCACTTCTGTAGCTTAAATAAATAATATACATTATAAATAATATAAATTATATTTGAGAATTAATTTTAAATATATAATATATATTTTTCAAATTAAAATAATGAATTTATAGTTAAATAAGTTGAATAAAATTAATTAATTATTTAAATAAATCATCTTATTAATAAATTTAGTTATTAAAATTTAATAGTATAAATTTATTTTATTTTATTATTTTAACTAAAATAATTGTATGTTTTATTTTTTAAATTAAAGGCTCTTTTGTCATTTCAAAAAGAATTATATTTCTCTCTCTTTCAACTTCTATTCAATCAAGCAAGAGAAAAGAGAGATAATACACTTCTTTCTTCTCTATTTCTTCAACATTTCTCTCATATCAATCAATACTTCACATATATCATATTTTTCTTCTTTTTCTCTCTTTACATACTTACTCTCTTACATATTTCTCTCTTCACAACTTCTCTCGTATGCCAAACACACCCATAGGGAGTAAGGTATACAAAAATTTAGGGGTGTTCATGGCTGCGGGTCGACCCACTAACTGCTAACCCAAACCGAAACAATCTATGAATTACCTGAACCTGTTCATTTACGGGTATACCCAACCCGCAACAACCCATATAGTTTTGATTCTGATATCGAATTTAAATTTTGCAACACATTAGTAATTTCTTATTTTTTATTATGTTTTAGATAGAAATATAAAATTATTATCTCATTACTAATCATAATTTTTCCAAAAAAGCTTATTCTCCACCAATAATACTACTAAATCAATGAGTTTACGTAATTTTAAAACTAAATTTTTATTTTCTTTTGCATCATTTTCCACTCACATATTTTATAAAAATAATGCGTCTCGTGGAATTTTATACTATTATCTAGTGTTATGTCATGTTGATGAATATTATTAGATATTATTTGATGTGCTTCATCCATTTTGTGTGTTAAAAATGAGTATAAATGTATTGAATTGTGTTACAATATTTTTAAATTGAAAAAAATTTATTATTTTATAATTTGAAACACAACCCACGAACCTAACCCAACTCAACTCATGAATGAACTGGGTCGGTTCAGGTTGATTTTGATAATGAAATTGCAGGTTGGATGACGAACCCAACCCATTAAAATTTGAACGGATTGGATAAGTGATTAGGCCAAACTCAGTCCAACCCAACCCATGTACACCCCTATACAAGATTCTATACAAGATTGAAAAGAAAAAATACATCTTCTTTTATTACAAGACTTATAGGAAGAAAGGTGTACAAGATTGAAAAGAAAAAAAAATTACCATGACAACATTATGAATTTCATATTTTATTATGATCCCTATTTCTATAATGAATCATTTTACAGTAATAAAAATAAATAAAATATATTAGTTTAATTCGATCAGGTTCGGTTTTCAACGGCTTAAAAATAACAATTCGAACTTGACTGAAGTAATTTTATACTAATCAAATTAAACAACTGAATTAATCTGATCTAATCCGTTTGCTTAAAAGGATAATGAATCGGTCGATTTCAATCGGACGGTTCAAATTAAACCCGTCCAAAAACGAGGTGGAATATACCAACTTAGACGTTCGAGTTTAAAAATCAAGTCCATTCTATTTACAGATAACTTGGCAGATTAACATATCGGCCCACTACACTTTTTTTATAGTTCAATTTATTACTTTATTTTTAAAAAATTTAATCGTGTGCTACTTCATCTTCCATTTTGAGTTACTATTTTATTTACAAATTTTTATATCAAATTGATTTTTCATTTCATAGGTTATTATCCTAACAATGATTCACATCTTTAGGAGTTACTAAATAATAAAATATATAAATTATAATATTTTATTAAACAATACTATTTAATTACTTCTCAATTTTTTCAATTCCTATGTCTTAAATTATTGGTTTTTATGGGTTTAACTTGCATCTGGGTCATTTGTAAACGAAACAACATGAAAATAAAATTTTCAATTCATGGTAACGTAAGACATAAATTTTTCAATTTTAATTTTTTATCAATAAAGAGAACAAAATTTAAGGCACTGAGCTGGAAATTTTAGTCCGATCCGCAAAAAATGTCAGGTTAAATGGTCTGACAGATCCAAACTATTTTGCAACTAGGGATGAGAATAGGTCATACCAACCTACAGGGGCCAACAACCTAACTTATTTAAGATCATACAAGAACTGACTTATTTAATAAAAATGTCAGACTTAGAGCATGAATATCGGTGGTATTTTATGATTCCTACACAGTTTTTAAAGAAATTGTGTCAGAAGTGGATGGATATTTCATTTGTATTTTCGTTCCTTAATTACAGTACGTCTTCAAACAAAAGCACGCTTCTTACCTTTTCTTTGGTCATTTTCATTTATTTTTTTTCAAAACTGTCAACAATAGATGATTTATGAGATATATTGTGGGGTATAGTGAGACCCAATTTAAAATTTTTGAAGAGTTGTATGGATATTTATAAAATGTAGATGAGTTCTTTATATAATTGAAAAGTGTGTAATAATATAAAAAATTAAGTGGAGTCCATTTAAAGAACCCAAATGAGTATAATGGATGTGGATGCTCTTATGCTTTTTTAAAAACCTATTTAATTCAATAGGTCATGCTTAGGCTATTAAAAAAGCCTATTGTGAAGCCTTATAGGCCGACCTATATTTTTCATATATATTAAAAATAATCTAAATATGTTGGCTTATATATGCATATATATTAGAAAAAAGGCTAAATAGATTGATCTATATATGTATATATATTAGAAAAAAAATTATAAATAGACTGGCTTATATATACATATATAGATCAACCTACAAGGCTTTATAAGTAATATGGATTAATTGAAAACCTTAATGAAAAACAGTCTTTTAAATAGACTTTCAGATCAGGCCAGACTTTTAAAAAGTTTAAGTCAGGCTGAAAAAAGAGCCTACAGTAGGCCATAGGTC
The DNA here is from genome assembly GCF_029867415.1 of Vicia villosa. Lineage (NCBI taxonomy): Eukaryota > Viridiplantae > Streptophyta > Magnoliopsida > Fabales > Fabaceae > Vicia > Vicia villosa. The sequence goes on from NC_081180.1 coordinate 56,839,760, forward strand.
AGACTCAGGCCTTGTAAGTTTATCGTAGGCCAGACTCAGGCGTTCTAAAGCCTAGCCTAACCTATTTTCACCCCTATTTGCCATCCTTAGTTTAAATGAACGGAGTACGAAGTTTGGTGGAATGGAATGAAACCGAATAAATGTGTCATTTTATTGTTTGGACATTTTATAATGATGAAGAATAATTTTGTCATTCTATCTAAATCTGAGGTATGGAAATTAGGGGTGTGCATGGTTGATTATTTTCAAAAACCAAACCATAATCATTTTAAAACTATTTAAATGGATTGAATTTACAACCATAACCACATTTTAATCAAAATTGGTTATGATTATTATAACCAGTTTATTTAAAAAATCGTTTTGAAAAAAAATTCCGAATTATTTTGAAAATTAAAATATTTGAATTTAGATAATAACCGGATTATAACCGAATCCAAAATAATTTAACCGGTTAATAACCATTTAATTATATCCGGATTATATGAATGGATAACCAAATCATTAATAACTAAAACGATTAGTGATCATTCAATTATATCCAAATATTTAAAAGTGATTTAGATTTGATTATAGATTTAGACATCACAACCGGATATTTTACAAGGAAGGAAATTGATGAAATAAGATAAATGCATTCTGTGTTTAATCAATTCAAAAAATTAAAGATAAACTCATTCCATTTCATTTTATTTCATTATAATCAGTTTTCTTAAATTTTTAAAAGGAAACTATTGTAGATGATATACAGTACTTTAACGGTTTCATTCCATAACTAATAGGTCAATTTTTAAATATAAAATGACCAGTTGATGCACGTTTTCTTTTACCTTTTGAAATTTGAACTGTAAGTGACATTTTATCGTGCAGCAGTTATGAAGGCATTGTTATCTTTCTATTCTGTTAGCTGCATAGGCACTATCTCCTTAGTGAAAGACAAACTACCTTACTTGTCCTTTTCTCAATGCTATTTTCAACTCTTTCCGATTTTTGACTCAAATACTTTCAAATGGGCTCAACTCAGTCGTGCCTTGGAGTCAAGAAAAAATAACTCCAAATTTTACAAGATGTCGGAAATGGAAAAATATTGTTGAAATCTCACCAAGTGATTTTGATGGTTAGTTAAGATGAATTTTTCATGTAACACTTGTTGAAGAAAATAAAACAAGTTGAAGTCATTATGATTATGGTTATGAATATTACAAATAATGACTTTCACCATACGTTATAATTAACACTGGCTTGTTCTGATATGTTTTCTATTGATACCACTTAATCAATTCTCAAACTGCTAGAAACTTCAAAGAGTTTGTCAAATACTTCTATCAATTCTCAAAATGAAAACTTATTTAAGTTAAATGTTAATATAGGACACCGACACCATTATATTGAATTTTATTTATTCATCGTTAAAAATTTAAAAATATTCTAATAAAAGTTAACAATTTGTTTTGTCTAACACGTATTTTATGAGTGTATACAGGTGCCGGACACCGATTCAAAGAGGGTCGAAACATATAAAAGAATCACTTTTTTAAAACCCGGTCTGATTTATCCGACACATCCGACACATGTTACAAATCGAACACCAACGCATGTCGGACACCACAACATACCTACTCTCATTATGTGCTTCATATGCTCAAAGTCTTAACAAGAAAAGATTTCAGGATTAAGGAGAAGAACTTATCTTTGATGACAATTTAAAGTGGTAATTATTCTTCCATGAAAGAGTGCTGAGTTACATATGAAACATTAAATGATTTTATACTGATACAATTCTATAACTATCTAAATTCTTGTTCTGATCCTCTTAAAAGAAAACTTGATAGCATATTTGCTAAGTAACGAACAATACATGGCTCAACAAAAAAGAAACAAAATAAAGTAGGATCAGAAGTAGAAGCGAGATACAATTGGTTCATTTGACTTTTCATTCTGCAGAAGAAACATCATTGTGATTGCTTTCTCCACTGCGTTCTGGCAACGTTTCCAAATCTACGCGGGATTCTTTATCATCATGCACGACTGAAGTATCAGAACTTCCCTGATCATTCAAGTTAGAACTGTTATCTCCGTCGGTGCGAGAAGATTCTTCATTCTCCTTTTTTGTCTCCCCTGATTCATTTTGAGCATCACCTTCATTTTCACTAGTTTTGCTCTGAGCAGCGTTCTCATTTTCATTGGCATCATTTGAGGCATTTCCACCGCCATTGGTACTTTCATTTTTGTTTGAGTCGTTCTGGTTAGAATCACTGTTGTTTTCCGTGTTTGTGTTTGCCTCTCCACTTTGTTCAGATGAATTGACCTGGCTAGAATCTTTGTTGCCATTAGCACTTTCATCATTGTTCGTGTTGCTTTGATCCGAGTTTGCATTGTTATTCTGTGCAGATTCGGAATTACTTGAGGATTCATCTTTCTTTTGTTCTGATGATGTATCAGAGGTAGTGAGTTGAGCCTCATTGCCAGTGGCATCTTTGTTATCAATTGTGTTGGATGATGAACCATTTTCTTGTGCTCCTTCTTGGCCAGAATTCTTTTCTGGGTTTTCATTAGTGGTGTCCTTGTATTCACTTTGATTTGTATTGCTGTCTTGAGCTTCCGAGGAAGATGTAGTAGTGGAATCAGCTTGATCCCCAGCAGCATCTGACTTAGAATCTTCAGTTTTTGGCGTTGTATTTTGGGTGCTGGAATTGTCTTCCTTAGAAGTTGCATCTTCTGATGTTTCATTCTGTTTTTCAGTTGAGTCATTTCCATTCTGCGACGATGAATCTTCCTTTCGTACATCATCCTTGGTGTTGTTGTTCTGCTCCTGATTCTGTTTATCTGACTCTGACACAGAACTCTTCTGTGAATCATTTTCGGTCTGTGCCTGATTATTCTCACTCTCATTTCCCTGGCTGTTTCCTGTAGCAGTAGAATCAGTGGATTCAGTATTTTCGCCACTATTTTTCTGAAACGTCAGCTCAGGTTCATTCTTTTCCTTTTTGTCAACCTGCTCTTCTTTGTTGTTATTATCATTTTCTTTCGAAACTTCTTCCGATTTATGATCTACCACAGCACTGGAGGCATTATCTCCAGCATAATTTTCCTCCCTAGCCTCGTTGTTCTTTTCGCCATCCTGAACTTGATTTTCAGATGAAGTCTCTTTCTGAATCTTATCATGTTCTTCTTTCTCATCTGTTCCATTGTTCTCCTCCGTCCCTTCTTTACTATCTTGCTTGTGATTATCCTCCACTTGGTCCTTCGCATCGGTTCCATTCTGCTTGCTTTCTTCATTCTCCTTACCTTTGGTGTCTGTTTCACTTGACTCTTCATTATCTTGCTGACTCTTTTCCTCTCTAATTTCTCCACTTTCTTTTTCCTCCCCTCCGTCTTTGTTCTCTTCATTCTCTAAATTACTCTTCTCTTCATCTTTGCTCTCTTCATTCTCTAACTTACTCTTTTCCTCCTCCTTCTTCTCTTCATTCTCTAAATTACTCTTTTCCTCATCTTTGTTCTCTTCATTCTCTAAATTACTCTTTTCCTCCTCTTTGTTCTCTCCATTCTCTAAATTACTCTTTTCCTCACTAGCTTCACCCGTTTCTTTGTTCTCTTCAACTTCATCTTTTATATCCTTATTCATTTTCACCGCACTTTCACTCTCCTTGTTGTCTACATTATCATTCTCTTCATGATCTTTCTCCACATGCTGTTCACCTTCAGTGTCGGTTTTAGCATTTTGAGAACTCTCTTCACTCTCTTGGTCTACTTCCGGATCCTCTTTATGCTCAGAATCATCATCCACGACACTAACATCATCCAATTTGGTCGGATCTTCATGCTTATTGTCTTGTTCATCTTCCTCCTCGTCTTCCTTGTGTCTTGCATCTATAACAGAAGTTTCCTTCACAATAGGATTGAGGTTCTTCCTCCCTAACTTAATAACCTCATTGCCAGTTTTTGTATTCTCCACATATGACACTTTTTTCTGGCGAGAGTGTCCAATTTGGTAAACCAACCAGATACAAACACCAACAAGAACACATATTTGTAAGGCATGCTTCACCTTGAAGCCTTTAGATCTCTGACTCCTCCTAGGAGATAACTTGAACATACCTAATCTTCTTCAGCCTCAAACTTTGCTTCTTTTGTAAACACCTGCACATATTATAAACGACTTGTCATGAACACTTCTAAATTTATATACATGATTGATTATGATATGTTGACACCTTAAGTTTATGCATGGTTTCACGGTAGGAGCACTTAGAATTGATTTTGGATGAGTAAAATTGATTTTGACAAGTTTGATTGATCTTGAGTAGAATAGATTATACTTGAAGCTAGAATTTGTAAGTTTTTTAAAACGTGATTTTTACAATTTACTGTTGAACTCACTTTTGCAAGAATTTCTCTGAACATAAATCATTTTATCTTCAACTCGCTTTTAGCCAGAATCAATTTTTTTCAGGGCAGAACCAAACACAACCTACCGTGCATGTCAATTAAACTCAATCACAATTAGCTAACTACAAATTCAACAAATGAACATGTTATACAGAGGTCGATCTACATATTACTTATAGATAAAAACTTCTCCATTCATCATAAATGCTATACAATTACGCATTCATATTATAATTTCAAATCAACTAAAACAAATCACACGAGAACAAGAAGCACATCATACAATTTCCGAAACCAAATCCAGATCAAAGGCATTTACACAGATCTGAACTAATTTGTGCAAATAACAAAATTGAACGAAATTCAAATACAAAAGAAACGGTTAACATTACCTATGTGGCAAACTGAGCACGCAGAATTAGTTTATATTCAACAGAAAACGCGTCTTAATCGCTCCTCTCTGATGATACACAGAGGTTTTAGGAAGCACAAGTGCATAAAACAAAGGGTTTGTTCTTCTTCTTCCTCCTCTGCACTACGAAATAGAGAATGAATGAGAATGAATACAGTAACAGAAAGTGAGATTTTGGAAGTAGAATTTCTTTGGATCTGAATTCTGATTTTCTTGATCAGAAATGTAAGAAGAAGAAGATGGCCGGTAATGTGTCTTATTTATTTATAGCAACAATTTAACATTAGATCTGAAGTACATATTTCATAATTGCACTAATTATTAATTCATTAATGCGTATAATTTATTTATTTAATTTAACTATTTTCTCACTTAAAGTTAAAATGAAATCGGTATAAAACGACGTTGTTTTCGGTTTGGGAAATAGGAAGCACCGTCAAGCGCAAGAATGGTGCCTTGCTGGATTCGTTCTACAAATCTCAACCCTTGATAATGTCGGTTATGCTCTACCACCGTCCGATATGATTCGGTATCACTCCAATATAGGTAGGTGTAGGTCCAATAAAAACAAAATACTCTCTCTTTTTAGTGTCCAAAATAATACTAATGATAATTCTATTATGTTTTTGGGAAGATGATAAAATGTTAAATATATTTTGTGTTTCTAAAATTGTAAAATTTTATGTTTCATTTTTATAAAAGTTTTGCACTTTTATTTCGTGTAAAAATACTTTTACAAGCAATAGGTTTAAGGATGTGTTTCTTTTAAGGTTAGAAAAATTATTCTTTGGAATGATATTCTAAGGATTAGTATTCTTTAGAATATTATTTTATATTTGGTAAGAATTTAGTTTCTTAAGAATCATGATAAAATTTACTTAATTTAAAAATATATAAAAATAAAAAATATTAATAAATGTGAGTGATAATGGAAAGTTAGAGTTTGTTGAATTTATTCCTATGAGAATATTATATTCACACCCTTAAAGCCTTTGAATAAGAGTCTGTTTGGTAAGACCATAAAAATAGCTTTTAATTTTTAGCTTTTAGTTTTTCAGCTCATATAAATAAAAAAGCTCTATTTGGTAACTGTTTTTAGCTTTTAGCTTTTTTACTAGCTTTTTCTTTTTTTAAATTATTTGAAGCAACTTTTAGCTTGTGACTTTTTCTTTCATTTATGTCCTTATTATTTTAACAAAAATCTATTTCTACCATTCGATATATATTATGATTCAATGTTTAATGTTTTTTTAATCTTTAATATTTTTAATAACATCTAAAGTATACAATAAATTTTGAAATAGTGTTGATAATTCTCAAGTTAGGGAAACGTAATTGAAGAATCAATGAGATTAACCGAGACGGAGAAAACTAAAATTTTTGTTATATTTTTATGGTATAACATTAAATAATAAACTTATTTTTATCATTAATTTTGATTAATTTAACTGAATTCAAATTTCATGTATTTATTAAATTTATATACAAATTTAAAATATTTTGATGTTCTTAAATTTTTCACATATATTAAAACTACATTGTAAGTTTGTATTAATATATTTATTTTTATCAAATATAAATTAATTTAATAATATAATAATATAATATAATAAGATAAATAAATCACAAATTTCTTAATAATAAGAATGTTCTTTAGTGTCATTTTGTATTTATCAGCTAGTGTAACAGCTAATTTACCAAATACTCAAATTAACTTATCAGCTATCATTCATCAGCTACCAGATATCAGTCACCAACTACCAGCTAGTTTTATAAAACAGAGCCTAAGAATAGAAAAAACATGTGTAAATTTGAATCCTGAAAATAAAAATTGTCTTCCAATAATATTTTAAAACTTGAATCAAACATGAGAATGTTGCATTCCCATGATAATATTCCTAGAAATATTTTTTCCAACCTTCAAACAAACACACCTTAATAAATATTTAATTTTTTAAAATTTATATAATTTTTGACAAACAAATTTAAAATATTATAAAAAGTTAGTGATAACAATCCTCAAAAGTTTTTTTTGATATTTTTATAAAATATATAAATTATTTGTGTGTTTACAATGAAAAAAAAATTTATTAAAAGGAAATAATTTTTTAAAATATCTTATTAAAAAATGTAACAAATATACATTTTCATATGTGTGGCTTGGAAGTTGTTGTCGAGGAATTTTTTTTTTCATGTTTTAAAGGTAATAAATTTTTGAATATATATATATATATATATATATATATATATATATATATATATATATATATATATATATATATATATATATATATATATATGATTAAAGTTATGATGTTATTTGTTACTCCCTCCATTTTCGAATATAAGCAACAACAACAAAAATTTCTTTGGTGTTAAATAGTATAAGCAAAAGTCACATATAATTATTACATTCAATGTTGTTATTTCAAATATAATTCTACTTCTATTTTACATTATTATGTTTTTAACGATTTTCAAAACAAAAAGTATAGGTAAAAATATAAAAAAGATAAGACTTAAATGTATTTAGACATTTTTTTAGAGAGTATTTTTTTTTAAAAATTACTTATATATATGAGATCGGAGAGAATATTTAATATGTGTTTTTGAATAGAAATAAGTAAGACATGTATATTGAAAGTTTATCATTAATGAAATGAGATTAAAACACATAATAACAGTTATGTAATTCTGCATCATATTGAAAATGAAAAAGTCACTTAACAACACTTTCGTGATTATACATCACATTGAGGGTGTGTTTGGATTGGCGGTGGACATAATTGATTCTAGTAAAATTGAGTTTGGTAGAATTGATTTTATTAGAATTGATTTATTTTTGGATAAATTTATGTAAAAGTGTGTTGAATAATAAATTACAGTGCAAAAATCATCTAGAATCATTTTTGGAGGCAAAAGTTACAAATTCTAACTTCAAGTAGAATCAATTCTAGAGACAGAATCAATTCTACTTTTGTCTAACCAAACATCTTAAAATCACCCAAAATCAATTCTATAACTCTAGAATTGCTTTTGGCATTTCTAAAAGTCAAACCAAACATACGCTAAGTTAAAGATGGACAATATTATCGAGTGATAGTATTGTAAATAATAATAGGGGTGTTCGCGGCGTGGTTTGGGCGGTCTTCAAGAAAAAAATTATCCGAAACGCAAGAGATAAAATTGTGCGGTTTGGATTGGTTTGGTTCGGTTGGCTTTTTGAAAAAAAAAACGAATCAAACCAAACCAATGCAGTTTGGTTCATGGGCAAATCTACAGCCCAGCGAGCCCGGACACGAGTCCGAGCTCAACCCCTCATTTCGTTGTATACTAGTATATAATAGTCGATTTTTAGACAACACCAGGGGCAAAATTAGTAATTTTTAGACAAAATTAATAAAAACAGGATGTGAAATTTTTGGACAAAATTAGTAGAAATAGGATGTAAAATTAGTAAAAACATGGTGTAAGATTTTTGCCCATGCTTCCTAAAATTTCTGGCTCCGCCACTGGTTTGGATTGGTTCGGTATTTTACAAATATTTTATTGAGTCATTCATGCACTATCAAATAACAACAAAACTCGTCATATTTTAACAACAAATTTCCAATTAATATGTAAAAATAAAATTATACAAAAGTGGAATAATAAATATAAAATAATAACATAAAACAATATAAAAATTATTATAATGAAAAAAAATAGAAGAGACGAGATATTAGTGAAGATGAAAAGGAAAAACAAAAGAGTTGAGAGATTAGAGAAGAAGATGAACAATAAAAATGAAACTGAAATAGGGAACATTTGCATAAAAATGAGAAGGTGAAAAAGAAAAAATATAAGAGAGGGAAAATTAGAGAAGAAGAGGAAGATGTATGAGGCAAAGAGTGCGCGATAATGCTATTAGAGATTTGAGAAGATCGGGACTGGAATCATATGTATAAGGATGATAAAATTGTTCGTAATCATAAGACTAAGGTATAATAAGTTTAAGTTTGGTTTGGATGTGAGTTAAGTAAAAGTTAGGTTGTAACATAATGCGGTTTGATTCAGTTTGGTTTGGTTTAGAAAATACAAACTGCAAACCGAACCGAACTGTGCGGTTTATTTAAAAGATGACCCAAACAAATCTGAATCAAATGCATTTTTTTGCAATTTTGATTTGGTTTTGTTTGCGATTTTCTATTGGTTTTGTTTGGTTTTGAACACCCCTAATAAATATGTCTCATAGATAGAGGATTAGTTTTTTCCACTAAAAGACAAAAGCATAACTGCTTTGCTTTGTAAATATAATTTTTAAATATATCTTAATATATGTAAATTTAAGGTTGTCATGATGACAATCATAGCCATGTGTTATCATGATAACAATTTTTAATTAAATTTTAATTCAATTATTTACTAATTTAACTCTGCATTTAAAATAAATAATAATAATAAATATATACTAATAATATAAGATTCAGTCACCACTATTAATAATTATTACAATAATATAAATAAAATATAATAATATAATATTTAAATAATAATAATAAATGATAATAATATAATATCCATCTACAACTATTATAAATTATAATATAAATAATAATAACAACTTAACTAGCCGTCTACCGTGGCGATCCACGGATAAATTTTATTGATTTATTATGTATAAATATTATAATTTAAATTAGATATTTAAAATATTCAAATTATACAATTTTCTATATTTAATAATTTTGATGATAAAAAATTAATAACAACTTAATACTTTAAATTTTAATAAAACAACAATGTATAATTTTTACTTAATTAAAAAACATGAGCAAAATGGGCTAACCCATATGGGCCGGCCCGCCAGACCCGAAAAATCATAGGGCTTGGGCCTTAAAATTAGAGTCCATATTTTTCAGGGCCTTTTTAGCACAATCCTGAAAAGCCCATACCCATTAAGGCTAGCCCATATGGGCCGTGGGTAGTCCATCAGGCCCGCATAATTATAAATTTTAAACAAAATATATTACTACTTATATTATCTTACTCCAAAATAGCATATTGATTTTTCTCATTTCACTAAATTTTATCTCTATTTTATTCAATTTTTCTCTTTTAAATATTATACATTAATATAATAAACATTTTTTCATCGTATTATATTAGTTTTTCTCTTATAATAAATATTCAAGTATTATTTTATACAATTTAGACATATATTATATTTAGAAACACATTATAGTATTTATAAGAGATAATATAGTACTTAAAAATGTATTATGTTTAAAATAACATAATTTTTAATTTTATTTATAATAAATATTATGGAGTTTTTATTTTAATTTTTTTTAAATAAAAAAGCCTATTTAGGACTGGGTAGCCCGAAGCCCATCTAGGGTCGGGCTCGGGTAGTAAATCTTGAGCCCATATTACACAAGGCATTTTTGGCCCAGCCCTAAAAAGCCTTGGGCCCGTTAGGGCCGACCCGTTTAGGGCCGGGTAGCCATATTGACAGCTCTACTTGTAGTGACATTTATATATACTTCAATTAGAAAAAGAACTCAACCTCTAATATTAAAGCACTTAACGGTGAAAAACGAAAGAAAATTTCTTTATCCACCTCCCTATGGGGGTCACCCCCAGCGAAAAACCCAAATTACCCCTGCTTCGGAAATGAACTTCCGAAGCATTTTTTTTAAAAAAAATTCCACAATTCGGAAGTGCATCTCCGAAAACACCTCATGGGGGTGTTTTCGGAGATGAACTTCCGAAAACACCTTTGTTCAGATTTTGGGGGGTTTCGGAAATGAACTTCCGAATTATGCAGAAACTGTGTTTTTTTTATGTTTTTCTTAGCAGTCTCGTATTTTTAATTAAAGGAAACCGGGAAATAAAATAAGCGACATATAAACAGAAAAAACTAATATGATAAAAAAAAGTAATATATAAGAGCCGATCCAAATCCAAATAAAAATAGTGTGCTAAAGATACAATCCGAAAACAAAAAATAAATAAACCCGACCACTACTGGGTGTGCCTAACCCTCTCTCCCTGGGACCTCCTCTGCCGCCTGTATGTCGCCGCACGGCCCGCATCAGTGACGATCATCTCCATCACGGCGACTGCCTTTGGACCACCCTGATGAACGACACCTCGATCCAACGCGTCCCGCCCAAGCATCTCTATCCGCTGGCAGATCGGCATGAGATCAATGGCGTGGTCATCCTCGGCCTGCTGGTTCTCCAGGATCTCCTCGTGTGCTGGCCTAGGAGCGCCGGGAACGTCGGGTCTCAGAAGAGGATGTGACACTCGGTAGAACCATGTGACGTATCCCTCCACAGTGTGCCAGTCCTGTGTGACCCGAGTGCGACGGTACTCCTGCGGTACCACATAATGCTGTCAGTCCTCCCATATGGCAGTGAGCTACACTCGGGTCATTGTGTCGGGAGCAGCCTCAAAGGGTGACCTGGGTATCTGCTGCACGAATCCGAACTGACGCATGCACCGCTCAGGGAGATACCAGACCATGATGCCGGTCCCGCATGCCAACCAGCCTGAATATAAAGCAATGTCGTCAAAGGGGACAACCTGAGTGTAGTCGCTGAACGGCCTCCAGGTGACGTCGTCGTGCATCGTGCGGTCCAGGTATCCACGATATGGTCCCACCGCATTGTTCCCCCTCTGGAGAACGTATCTGGCGGTCCTGGGCATGGCGTCAACGTACACAGGATCGATGTGGAAGCCGTGGATGCGGGAGAAGTAGGAGATGATCCAGCTCTGAAACAGAAACACGATAATGTATTATAAATAAATACGAAACATAAATAAATACGAAACAATTAAAATGAAACGTACCGTAAGTAGTGTGCAGGATCCGGCCAACTGCCTCGTCCTCCAGTTGGAGGCCTCATTCAGCTTCTGGTAGAGGTATGCCAGAGTAGCTGCCCCCAGTTCCACTAGTGAACGGTATCCAGGTCCATGAAGTAGCGGAGGTAGGTCACGTCGACGTACCTTGCACTCTTGTCCACAAAGCATGCAGCGCCTACCAGAAACATGTACCAGCACCAGAGAGCGCAACCGCGGTGATACTGTGTGAATAGATCGTCTCCCTCCTCCTCAGCATCGGTCGCCGCGTCCAGGTGGTGCTCGAAATAGCGGCTCAGTGTGGTGAACCGGATATGAGGCCCATTTGTCGTGATGCACTCGAAGTCAGCAACTTCGGGCTCCATGCCCAAATAGAGCGCCATCCACTGACTGGCCTCGACCCTCAAGATCTGGGAGTGGGTCAACAGCGGCCCCGTGATGGGCAGGTGGAGAAGACACTGCACATCATGCAAGGTGATCGTCATCTCCCCAACCGGCAAGTGGAAAGAAGACGTCTCCTTGTGCCAGCGCTCCACAAATGCCCCCTTCATGCCGTGGCTGATGGTGGTGTACCCCGTCATGCAGAGCCCGCTAAGCCCTGAACCTCGCACCGCGTCGTTAAACCACTCAGCTGCTGGTTTAAACAGACTGAAAATCTTTCGGGCGTGGTTCACCATTTTCAAAGGATCTCTCTCCCGTTACAAAAAAACAAATAAAAGCATATGTTAAATAGACCGTTAAGAAAATATCGCATAAACGTCTAAATTATAAACGGTTAAATTAAAAAAAATACCTCTCCCTCCCAGATACGCAGAGCGACGTGATCGCGGTAGGATATTAGCACGGAAGTGTCAAAGGGCCCTCCCGGGTAGCTGTCCTCCTGCTCATCCTCCTCCCCGGATGGAGGGTCAACATCCGGTACCCCCTCCGGCTCGTGGTATGGCACTGCCACCTCCTCCTCCTCCTCCTCCTCTCGCTGGCGGGAAGAAGATACCCGAGCCAGCCGACTCCTAGATCCAGATGAAGAGGTACCCTCTCCCACGTCCACAGGAACTCGCACACGTCGTCCCCGGCCCTGCCCCCGTCCCTGTGTCGACGCCAGCTGCGTCGCCGCCCGCTCGCGTCTAGCCGACGCAGTCTGGGTCTCTCTACCCTGTCTGATGCGTGCTGGTTGGTTGCCTGACATGTTCCTGTAAATAATTGAAGTCGATTAATATGCGTGACAAAAGAAAAAACTAAAAAAATTTCACTTCTGATACAATTCGGAAGTTCATTTCCGAAACTGGGATGGAGGTGTTTTCGGAAATGAACTTCCGAAACACCCCTGCGCAGAACTTCTCTGCAACTTCCAATGGCAGACCCCAAAATCAAACTTCAAAACAACCCATAATGCTTATAAACAACCTAAATACTACTAACAACCTACCCCTATATCATTTATGCAATTGAAAACAACCCTAACATGCATTTGAAATATGGATCTAACAAATATAAAACTTACAAATTGAGTGATTGGAGGGCTTTTGAATGTAGTATAGCAAGGTGATTGGAGCCTTTGATGCAGCCTTAAAAGTGGGTTTGCAGAAAATCTCAGAGGAGTTGAGTTTGATATTGGTTTAGGGTAAATGATTTGGGGGGAGGGGGGTTGTTTTGCTTAATCTGCAAAACGCGTAATATTTCGGAAATGAACTTCCGAAATGGTGTTTTCGGAAATGCATTTCCGAAATAAGTCAAATTTTTTTTTTAAAAAAGGCGCTTTCGGAGATGCATCTCCGAAAACACCTTTTTCTTGCATTTCGGAAATGCATTTCCGAAATCAGGGGTAATTTGAGTTTTTCACCAGAGGTGGACTAGAAGGTTGGGAGGTGGCCAAAGAAATTTCCAAACGAAAAGATCCATGCAAAATGTCATAATCAACAAAGTGTGTACATGCAAAAGGTTCCTCAAGTAGACCAACATATTCAAATAGAAATATTTTTAGAATAAGAAATACTATTGACGAAAGAGTAGGATGTAGTATCAACAACACACTCAAGATGAAAATGAATTAGTTAATTCCGAACAAACAAATATATAAAATATCATCCTCAAAATTAGAAGAGAAATAAAGAAACCCCATGTATAATGGCAAACTCAAATATCAAATAAGTAATGTCTCTCAACCTTACATTTTATGTAAACATATTTAACTAGAGTTTGATAGTCTTTTCAATGATACAAACATTTTGTCTAAAAAAATATATATCTCTAATTTTTTTATAAAATAAAGAAAGAAAGAAAATAATGTCACAGAATCATTCAAAGCATGCAACTATTTAATTGTAAAATGTTTAAGAAACATATATATAAGATCCTCAATAAAAGGATGAGTGATGTTCATCCTCAAAATTCTTGTGAAACTCAAAAAGAGCATAATGCATTGAAAACGAAAGTTAAAGAATTAACAAATGATGTTAAATATCTTCATAAAATTGCTTACACAAAAAAGTGTCTTCATAAAATTTACTGGAACTTTTCTAAAAATATCATGTAATCTAAAGTAGAATTTTTTGACAAAGTTGAAATTAGATTCAATATTTTCAAAAATCAAAAGATTTACAAAAATCTTTTTGTCCTTAATAGCATGGATTAAAGAATCAAAATGGTAAAATATGTATACAAGAAGGATGAAAATTTTTAGAGAGATTAACAACTATAAAATTAATTTTATTCCCGAAATAAAGAAATCAAAAAGGAAAAGCCGTTTGCAAAGAGGGTGAAAGCATCAATAAAAATCCAAACAACGAAAACCTCATAAAATATGTTGTCATTGAAAAAAAATTAATTATCGCGAGTTAAATTTTAACTTCAGAAAAAAGAGAAAATGCACTTATTGTAATCAAATTTGTCATCATGAATCTAAGTTTTTTTAACATTTAAAAAAATCTAAGACTCGAGGACCTAAATGTGTATGGATACTTGTATTGGCTAAAAAGTAAAGATGCATGACACCCATATGCTGGTAGCGATGGCCCGAAGCTTTACGTATTTTCACTGGTTTATGGCAAGCTCACGGTGGTTAGAGGCCATGTTTCAAAGGTGATTTCGTTGAAGAGAGGGCAAGCTCACATGAGGTGAGAAGCTTTGTATTTCAGAGGTGTTTTGTGGTGTATTCAAAATGATATTTTTCTCATTCCTATTAATAGAGGTCTATGGCCCTACATCTAGGTTTCTCGAAAATAGCAACCGTCCACTTAGTCATAGTATTGGACCGTTGAATCCTATTTTTTAGGAATATGTGGTTTAGTGTATTGACTATATTTTCTGTATTCTCTCTGACCAAGACATGTCATTCCCATGTTTCCCTATACTGGGAGAGTAGGGAGTGTCTCAAGAGGGGTTATGTCCCTCTTGGGAGGTAGGACGTTCTCGCCCCTTGTTCACGATGTGGCTTCCTTGCCTTGAGTGGGCCCTTCACAAATATTTCACTACAGTCTCTCAAACACAAGGGCTTGTCAAAGGGCGGATTTCTTAATTTACTATGTGATGGGATTGTCTATATAATATGACTCTAAGTCAAAAACCCCGGGCGAGGTTTTAAGTTAAGTCTCCTGGGCGAGATTTCAATCGAATCCCTTAGGCGAGAACTTAAGCTTTCCCTGTCTGATGGGACTCTAAGTCCCTCCAGAGAGGCATTTATATAAGTTTATCTAATGAGACTCTAAGTTCCTCAGGTGAGGTATTTAGATGATTCTTTGTCTGATGATACTCTAAGCATGCCAGGCTAGACGTTTAGGGTTGAGTCTCTCGAGCAAGACTTCAGTCGATTCCCTCAGGAAATATTTTAAGTTAAGTCTCCCAGGCCAAACTTCAATTAAGTCAATTAGGTGAGACTTTAAGTTAAATCTTATGGGATATACTTTAATCGAGCCCCTTAAGTGAGAATTTAAGTTGCGCTTGTATGATGTGACTCTAAGTCCCTCATGTGAGACATTTATATGAGCCTCTCTGATGAGACTTTAAGTCCCTCACGTGAGGCACTTAGATCAATCTGTCTGATGAGACTCTATGTCCCTCGAGAGAGGCATTTAGAGTTCATTTTCTTGAGGAAGACTTTGGTCAAGTCCTTCAGACAAGACTTTAAGTTAAGTCTCTCGGATTAGTCTTCAATCGAAACCCTTAGGTGATACTTTAAGTTAAGCATGTGTGATGTGACTTTAAGTCCCTCAAGAGAGGCGTTTAGATGAACTTTTCTGACGAGACTTTAAGTCCCTCAAGCAAGGTGTTCATATTAAGGGTGCCAAACGGGCATGTCCGCCCCGTTTAGGCTTGTCCTGTAAAAAAAATTGGACGGGACGGGGCGAGATTTGTTTAGGGTGTGGGCTTAGAACTTTGCCCTGCTTTGCATGAGTTTGAGAATAATTTGGTAGTTGAAGGAAGTTAGAGGCAAGACATGTTGGGTTTTAGCATAAGTACCAAGTCTCAATGTAAGACTAATGGTCACTTGTAATATCACTTGAAATAACTTTATTTTGTATTGAATTTGCAATTGAATTCCACACTTTTTGTCTTGAATTTTCATGAAATAAGCCATGCTTTTGAGTGCTTCTCTTTGGGAGTTGCAAAAACAAACGTTATTGTGGGGGAATAAGCCATGCTTTTAAGCACTTTTGCTAAATGATTAAATTCTAATTTTTTAGCTTGCAAAAATTGGGGAATGTTGCAAAAACAAACATTACTATGGGGGAATTTTTCCCAAGTCAAAAATGTCATTTTCTCATGTTTTTCTTTGGACTTTTTATAGTTTATGCTCATGATTCATGGAGACTAACTTGATTTCACTTTTTATTGTAGCGAGCTGACCATTGAAGCAGAAGATTAAAATTTGGTAAGCAATGAAGAATGAAGAGAAGAACCATGATACTTAAGCATTTTGTCAAAAATTTCTTTGTGACATAATCATGTAGTTTCTGATTTTCTCGAAAACGATGATGAATACCATGTCAAATCATTGTGAAATAGTTCTAGGAAATTTAGGAATAAAAATCGAGTATATAGTTGAAAGTTGACAAAAAGTCAACAGTTGACCAAAAAGTCAACCAAACCAAAATTGTATCATTTTTCCTCGTATTTCCATGTAGCCTATTCTCTTGACTTGATTCTCAATCAAAATGTATTGTAACATGAATTTCCGTGAATGAATAAAATATTCTCTTTTATTCTCATTTTGCCACTTCCTTCAAATTCAAGTGATTTCTGAATTAAGTGATGATTCTAACAACCACGAATCTCAAATAAAGAGACTATCCACGCCATTAGTAAAAATGGGGAATAAACCTAAATAATTACCAGATAACATCTGCCTCAAAAGTTTGCTTTGAACTGATTAATCAAAAAATCACCGAACCTTGACCTGATGATTTTGCTATACAAAATGTGATGATTGGTATGTTAAATGTATGACCTATTCAAATGAAAAATTGAAAATTAGAAAAAAAGGAGGGGAAAATTGGGGTGTGTCATACCTCAAAATTTGCCCATACTATTTCTCTTATTCAAATTCAAATCAATACAAAGCTCCTAGACACACTCTCCTATACAAGGCTCTGAAACTAGGGTTTGGCTTATTCAAAGAAAAATCAATGAATCAAATGGCTCCAAGGCATCTCATATGGCTCGATATATCTCATATCATCTCCATGACAAGTATCAAGGCCTATCTCAAAGTTCTGGTCATTCAAAAGCTCAAAAAGTCAACAGTCGACTAGTTGACCTAAAAAGTCAATTGTGGTCAAAGCAAGGTCAAAAATCCTGATTTTTTGTCAAGATCCTCATATTGAAGTATCATTCACCATTTGATCAAGAATTGATCATGGTTCATCAAGGAAATATCAGAAATCAACCATTCCAAAAGTTTCTAAATTAGGGTTTTCATAGGAGAAAGTCAACTGAACTTTGACCAGCCATAACTCCTACATGGAACATCAGAAACTTCCCTTCCAAAGCTCAATTTGAAGGAAATTGAATTCTCTACAAAATTGTCTCTCACATGCCAAGTCTAAAAATGCTTCATTTGAGAGATATGGATCATAAGATTATAGGTTCTTTTTGAAAGTCAACCGAAAGCAGTTTTTTGTCAAAGCCCGTATCATCAAGATATATTCTTCAAATGAAAAAAAGTTTCCAAAGTGGCTTGTAGAGGACATCTTGATGTTTCCAAAAAGTCCTAGAACTTCTCCATATCTTAAAAATTGATAGAGATATGCCTTGTCAAAGTTGGTCGATTTTAAGAGGAAAATGAGAAATAAAAAGGCTTCAAAATGAATTTCTTTGCAAAGAGACCCAATATTTTATGGTCCAATCTTGCTCCTCAAGTCACCCAAGGGTACCATATCATAAAGCCACGAATTTTAGATTAAAATTTGGATTTTATATGAATTTATATTCAATTAAATCATGATTTTAATCAAATATTTTGAAAGAAAATAGAAAAGATTGGCGTTATTTTTGTTTTCAATCAAATAAATTACCAAAATATATATTATTAGATGTCAAATTCGTGCAAGAGGAGATTAAAGGCAAAAGATTGGAATTAGTCATTTTTGGTAATATTGAAATCAAGTTTCCAATCAAAGATCCATGGATTGATTCAAGAAGATTTTGTGAGTTTTTGTTGCCCTAAATCTCACCTTATATAAATACATATTCGTTCCAGAAGAAAGGAGAATTCACAAGGATTCTGCAGGCAGAGAAACCCTGGTCAAGCTCAAGAAATCCGTGACATCCAAGCAAGCGGCATACTGAGAATTCGATTTATTCGAGCCATTATGAGGATCCTTGAAGCTACCTCGGCACTCTCTAAAGGGAACTGGATCGCCATCAACACCCAGCACGTCCAGAATCGTTCCTATTGAGGCCACGGTTTGTGTCAAACTTTTTGCATTCGAATACATTCGTGCGGCTATCATACATAACATATTGGCATATATTCTTGATTGTGAAGATGTTTAGGACGTTTCGGTACCATTAATTTGATATTTAGTCGCAGGTATTAGGATTCGCCATGTTTAGGGTTTTCGAGCTCTGAATCAGGGGCTCCGGTTACAGGAAAAATTGATCGAAACTGAGGGCACCATCGTATTCGTAGGACAATTTCCAATGAATCTATGGTATTTTTACGAATTTATTTTGTGTATTGCATGAGTTTTCAGGGACAGCACCTATAGCGACATACTCAGAACCGTGGCTAAAAGGTCCTGAGTTTTAAGAACACGAATGGAGAAGAAGACTGTTCTGGGCGTGCAATTTCGTTTAAATCCTTTGATTTTTTTTATATTGTTGTTAGTTGTTATAGTTATATCACCAAGCGCCCTCTGGTCAGTGGGTAAACGCGTTTGATTTCAGCCTGGGGGTCACGAGTTCGACCCCAGGTTTTGCAACTATTTTCTTTGGTATTTTCTTGTTTTCAGATCCAGCGCTACAGGCTAGCATGTACATACGGTACACCAATCCCGACAAACCATCTGATCATTCCAGGGCCAGATCCAATGACATCAAAGACGCCTCCTTATGGTGGACCTGCAAGGAGCGATCACGCCCAATCATTAAGCTAAGTTCTTTGAAAACGTTTTTCTTTTTTTTTCTTTTCTTTTAATTACATAATTTGTTTTATTTATATATTTATATATATTATTTATTAAATGTTTTTTTACTAAATAAATTCCTTTTTTTCTTTACTTTTTTAGCACATAATAAAAACATTTTTTTTTTATTTTAGGTAATAATAAATAAATTTGTTTAAATTGTTTTAAGTTAATTTACATTATTGTAATTTGTTTAAATTACTCATTTAATCTATCAATTTTTATTAATTAATAAAAAAAATGAATGTTAGGGTTAGGACATCTAATCGAGACCTAATTTTCAGCGACTTAACTAATTAAATTGGTTTTATTTATTCTGTTAATTCATACCATAAATCAGGGTTTACGAAGAATGTGCCTACACTAAAAATATATGTTTTTATTTATGCCTTTTTCAGGGTTACCAACAGGGTTTCTCCCGATAACGCGCCACGTCGAATTCAAAAGCTAAGTCCCTATTCAACCCTTATTATTTTATTATTTTTGTTTATCTTCCCTATTTTTATAATTAGGGTTTGTTATTAAATGAACTGCCTATAGACTCACGCCTTATTTGTTTCTTTGCTCATTCCTAATGGTCAGAGTTGATGCTTCTGGCAAACCCTTGTCCTCAACCCTGTCAGGCAAATGCCAAGCTAAGTACCTTCTCCCTATTCTATTTTTAATTTATTATCCTATTTTCTTTTGTAGTTAATGAGGTGTGCCCTCGGATTTGATAATGCACTCACTATATGTTTTCTGTCTTGTCTTTTTCCTTTTCAGGGTTTATCAATTGCCAAAGCTACGTTGTTGGTAACCCTAAACCTCGTTTTATTTTATGCCTTTTATTATTATTACTTGTGTCAAACCCTGATAAGGGATCCGCTGGTTACAATTTCCCGCCCCCTTTATTGCTTTATATTATTATATACTGCGTGGTTAGTAATCTTAGGGAGTGCAAGCCTTAAATCAATGTAGATAATTAATTTACAAGATAAAATAACCGAATATGATCACGTGATTGGTGCACACACGCACACTTTTGGGTAAACCTCTCTGTTACCTTGTTGCCTGTTGCCCGTTGCCTGTTGCCTTGTGTATTTTTTGCAGAATAGCCAGTCCCTCGAATACGAGGATACCTCAGCCATGTTGCCTCGATTAAAGGTCATGGTCCCTAATGATGCTGCCTTCGATACACTCACATCGAAAGTTGCCTACGGAAAAGGCTGAGGTATCTTCTGGTTGCCTACGAAAAAGGCTATTCTGATCCTTGCCCTTAGACTACCTGCCTCTCTATGGCATGGGTTAGTCTTTGGGCGAACGTAATTCGATGACCCTTCTACCTCCAAACGAAAGGCTTCCTGCCCACTTATGGCAAGGATTGACCCTTTCATTCTGAAAGGCTAAAAAGAGACCTATCATCTGAGTTTAAGGTAATTGCCCTAATTGCCTTGTCATGCTCTATTTTCTATATTCTTTCTCAAAATTCTTCAAAAGCTGGCTACGCTCATTTACGAGCTAAAGTCCATTTTTCCTCTTTCATCTACATTTTCTGAAAACGAGCAAGCAAAGCAATTAAGAGCCCATGGAAAACCATGGATGCAAAGGGTGCCTTACACCTTCCCTTTGCATAAATTACCCCCCGAACCCGTTTTCTTTTAAAAAGGTTTTTTTCCTGTTTCTTTTAGCCTTTCTAACTTGTTTGGATAAAATAAAAGTCGGTGGCGACTCTTGCTTTACCGCCCATTTTCAATTATAAAAAGTCAGTTCACCGTATTACAGAACTGGCGACTCTGCTGGGGACATTCGATTAAAAGAGGGGTTACATTAAAAGTTTAGGAATCACTTAAATGTTTTCTATTGCTTGCTTTGCTTGTTTTATTTTTCAGGGCTGTTTTGGGAAAATTGAAGGACGAATCCTATTCCCGGACTCAAGTACACTTAAGATTAGGAGTGGCATAGTCATGGCGACCTCTTTCACATATGTGGGAGATGAGTCAATATGAAGTTCACACTTGAGTTAGGACTCCATAGCATATGCACACCTTTCTCAAATGAGGGAGGTCTATGTATGTGTCTGTGGGTGCGCCGGAGCTCAAGGACCTTTAGTTACCCTTAACCCATCCTGGCCTTTAGGAACGTAGTGGGGGGACTACTCTTGACAAATGTTAAGAACTAGTCGCTACCCGATGCTACAATTCAGATAGGTTCTTTCTCAAAGTATCATTGCATGGTGCAAATGCATCATGTCCGAGGGTGCTTTAGAAGGGCTGACAATTCTGGATAACTTGTAGAACCCGTTGCTGAAATCTCCTTATCCATAGAAATGCCCTTGGGAAGGACACCTGATCAAACTCCATGCAAGCCTTAAGCCAAAAATTGTGTGACTTATGTGACTTGCGAGACTTACGTGACTTGTTTGCGTTTGCTACTAACCTTCGCTTCCTTGCAGGTTGTGTTAAAAGGACTTGTTTGTCCTTAATATCTCACACTATGCCAAATGAACTTCATTCGCATAACATCATGACATCATGACATCATATCATATTAACTAACCCTTTCAAGGATATTAGGGATTTAGGGCGCACAATTTCAGGGGCTCTTATCAAGGACGGAATTCCTATCTAGGGGCAAGAGGATTTACTTTCCTCTGGCCATTTGTCATCCAAATCAAAGACACCGTACCTGTCAAGGGGCAAAAGGATTTATTTTCCTTTGGCCGTATGTCCTCCGATTCAAAGACTCAGTACCTAGCCAGGGGCAAGAGGATTTATTTTCCTCCAGCCACATACCTTCCGATTCAAAGGTTTAGCACCTAACAAGGGGCAAGAGGATTTATTTTCCTCTAGCCATGCACTTTCAAATTCAGAAGTATCCCGAATCAGAGGCGATGACCCACTCGATATGGTGAGCTTGATTCTCAAAGAAAGACGTTCCAAGACAAGGTTCAGATTTCTTCAGACAGAGGCGCGACCAAATCATTTTCTAATGTTACTAACTAAATGCCTAAAGATCCTTGAAAATTTTTGCATTTGCATTTATAACATCGCATAACAGGTTTCTCACAACAAGTATCTCATCCTCCCTTGTTGTTTACTTCATCATAAATGGATTTCGAGCAATCAGTCAAACACCTCCAGGCTCGGAATATCCAATCCTAGACTTTGATTCTGAACTCACCTAAGGGGCAAGAAGAATTGAAGACACTCCTATTCTTGGGGTACAATTACAATGCGAGATGCGCTTATTATTCGAACAATCCTGGTTATGGTGTAAAGGATGGTAGACCGTTGAAGCATGCGATTAAAGATCTAATCATGACACTCAAACCAGAAAAGACCACGATAATGAAGTCACGACAACTGAGTCATGACAACAAAGTCACGACAACTGAGTCACGATAATGGAATCACGACAACTGAGTCACGATAATGGAATCACGACAACTGAGTCACGATAATGGAATCACGACAACTGAGTCACGATAATGGAATCACGACAACTGAGTCATGATAATGGAATCACGACAACTGAGTCACGATAATGGAATCACGACAACTGAGCCACGACAACAAATTCACGACAACTGAGTCACGATAATGGAATCACGACAATTGAGTCACGATAATGGAATCACGACAACTGAGTCACAACAATCAATTCACTCATATGATCCAGACGCTCAGGGCAATCGAGCCAACGAATTCTAACACCTACATTCCTGACTATAATCCCAATGCGAGGTGCGCGTACCATTCCAACATTCTTGGACATTACACAAACAATTGCTGGACATTAAAGAATAAGATTCAAGATCTGATCAATGACGGAGAAATCAAATCCAACCCTCCTAGAACTCCTGTGGTGATCACCGCTCCTATGCCTGGCCACGACAAAACTGATTAACGTCTAAGTGGATGAACTTTTAATCATTAGATTTACTTTCATGCGCAAATTCTATTTTGTTTGTTTAAACATCCGACTTATGATAGACATTATATGTTTTAATAATCATCATCAGTGCATTGCATATGTTTGTTTTGAATAAATTATTTCGTTACCACTCATTTTAAACTATGTCTTTACTTTGCCTGTGTTGTATGATATTCAACTCCTGCTAAGCTGTAGACCTTTTGAGGGAGGATGACGAAAACGATACCGCAACCTCATACAGTAAGCTTTTGAGCGGACTATGCTGACGATGTACATGCATTGTTTCAATTCCTAAATAGTGGAGATATAAGGATGTTAATCCCTCGTCAACCCCTTTGAGCCAAAGAAGTAGAAGTTTCTTTCTTGTACTAATTAAAACCCTTGATCATAACCTGGGGCAGGGTAGTTCTCAGTTAATTTGGTGGTGCATTCTATTTTAAGAGAATCATTCAGTACACCTTTCAACAAAGGTTTCAATCACAAGCGTTCATCCGCACACATACAAGAAGTGTTGGAGATGTCAATCAAAAGCCAATAATGGCTCATCAATCATTAAGCAAGGCAGTCAATATCTTTCAAAAAAAACGAATAAATAAAAAACATATATACAAAGAAAAGCCTGCTAAGTCAAAAAATCAAAAGATGACTTAGGCAAAAAATTAAGGCATCCCGCTGACTGTAAGCTCAAAATAGACAGTTCAGGCAAAAGTTAGGGATATCAAAAAGATGGAAAAAAAAGAAGTCAATAAATTCTTAAACAACTCAAAGTTGTGGCTACCAAAAGGAAGAAGTGACTGTCATCTCAAAAGTTCTCTCTGCTTGTGAACCATCATCATTATCAAAGATGCAAATCCAAAAGTCTCTTGGAACCTGAATGCATAAGTTGAAATTAACTGAGTTTAGGACTGAAGGTCATCACGAAGAGGGGTGGGTACAATCAAATTTTGAGCCTTTATCCTTTGTTTCTTAAACCGTGAACCAAGCCACGTTACAACCCTTGAAAGTCCTAATTGAAGCATGGTTAGTTCGAAAGCATACTGTCACCAAAAAGGTATCCCGACTCCTTAAGGTTTACTACAAATGTTAAGTTGATATCCTGTTTTTCACAAACCTCATGTTTTTATAAATATCATGATTTTACATCTCCAGTTTTACTGTTTTTCAAAAACTCAAGACAGACGTATGCATTGCATCTCATGAATTCATTATTAAACAAATTTTGCTACATAATTTCAAATGTTAGCATCAGAATGAATTTGCACAGGGTATGGCTAATGATTCAAAGTTATCCCAACCAACACAGATTACTCCAAGAAGCAATGTCTCCTACGTATACAAGGGGCATGACACGTTTTGCCCAATCAATATAGGGCAATCCAGTCAAGATTCTAAGAATCTCTCAAATGACAAACAGTCAAAGGCATACATCCCAAGCGAGTTTCAAACTATTTCCCGATCAATATAGGGAAATCCAGTCAAGATTCCAAGAATCTCTCAAATGACAAACAGTCAAGGGCATACATCCCAAGCGAGTTTCAAACTATTTCCCATTCAATCTGGGGCAATCAAGTCAAGATTCCAAGAATCTCTCAAATGACAAACAGTCAAAGGCATACATCCCAAGTGAGTTTCAAACTATTTCCCATTCAATCTGGGGCAATCAAGTCAAGATTCCAAGAATATCTCAAGGATGCCAATCAGGGGCATGCATCCAAGAAGATCTGAAGCTACTTCTCAACCAACATAGGACATTGTCTTGAGCCTATGATTACTAGGGGCATGTCTCCCATAGTGCACATCTCATAAAGTCCTCGCAAGGCGAATCTTTCCAAAAGTTCCTACTTACAGGGGCAAATATATGCAAGACCAGTTTGACATCTTGATCAATACTCAATGGTGTGTCCTAATCAAATCCAGGAATGGTAGGTACTATAATACTGGGGGCAATGTTCGAGGCATCCTTGCCTTCCCACAACTCCGATTTCACAAAACCACATCCCCGCAGAGTAATCATTAAGAAGACATCTTCAAATACTCTCGTCCAACAAGAGATATAGATCCCCAACAGAGATTACCTCAAAATTTGCCCATCCTTTTTCTCTTATTCAAATTCAAATCAATACAAAGCTCCTAGACACACTCTCCTATACAAGGCTCTGAAACTAGGGTTTGGCTTATTCAAAGAAAAATCAGTGAATCAAATGGCTCCAAGGCATCTCATATGGCTCGATATATCTCATATCATCTCCATGACAAGTATCAAGGCCTATCTCAAAGTTCTGGTCATTCAAAAGCTCAGAAAGTCAACAGTTGACTGGTTGACCTAAAAAGTCAATTGTGGTCAAAGCAAGGTCAAAACTCCTGATTTTTTGTCAAGATCCTCATATTGAAGTATCATTCACCATTTGATCAAGAATTGATCATGGTTCATCAAGGAAATATCAGAAATCAACCATTCCAAAAGTTTCTAAATTAGGGTTTTCATAGGAGAAAGTCAACTGAACTTTGACCAGCCATAACTCCTACATGGAACATCAGAAACTTCCCTTCCAAAGCTCAATTTGAAGGAAATTGAATTCTCTACAAAATTGTCTCTCACATGCCAAGTCTAAAAATGCTTCATTTGAGAGATATGGATCATAAGATTATAGGTTCTTTTTGAAAGTCAACCGAAAGCAGTTTTTTGTCAAAGCCCGTATCATCAAGATATATTCTTCAAATGAAAAAAAGTTTCCAAAGTGGCTTGTAGAGGACATCTTGAGGTTTCCAAAAAGTCCTAGAACTTCTCCATATCTTAAAAATTGAGAGAGATATGCCTTGTCAAAGTTGGTCGATTTTAAGAGGAAAATGGGAAATAAAAAGGCTTCAAAATGAATTTCTTTGCAAAGAGACCCAATATTTTATGGTCCAATCTTGCTCCTCAAGTCACCCAAGGGTACCATATCATAAAGCCACGAATTTTAGATTAAAATTTGGATTTTATATGAATTTATATTCAATTAAATCATGATTTTAATCAAATATTTTGAAAGAAAATAGAAAAGATTGGCGTTATTTTTGTTTTCAATCAAATAAATTACCAAAATATATATTATTAGATGTCAAATTCGTGCAAGAGGAGATTAAAGGCAAAAGATTGGAATTAGTCATTTTTGGTAATATTGAAACCAAGTTTCCAATCAAAGATCCATGGATTGATTCAAGAAGATTTTGTGAGTTTTTGTTGCCCTAAATCTCACCTTATATAAATACATATTCGTTCCAGAAGAAAGGAGAATTCACAAGGATTCTGCAGGCAGAGAAACCCTGGTCAAGCTCAAGAAATCCGTGACATCCAAGCAAGCGGCATACTGAGAATTCGATTTATTCGAGCCATTCTGAGGATCCTTGAAGCTACCTCGGCACTCTCTAAAGGGAACTGGATCGCCATCAACACCCAGCACGTCCAGAATCGTTCCTATTGAGGCCACGGTTTGTGTCAAACTTTTTGCATTCGAATACATTCGTGCGGCTATCATACATAACATATTGGCATATATTCTTGATTGTGAAGATGTTTAGGACGTTTCGGTACCATTAATTTGATATTTAGTCGCAGGTATTAGGATTCGCCATGTTTAGGGTTTTCGAGCTCTGAATCAGGGGCTCCGGTTACAGGAAAAATTGATCGAAACTGAGGGCACCATCGTATTCGTAGGACAATTTCCAATGAATCTATGGTATTTTTACGAATTTATTTTGTGTATTGCATGAGTTTTCAGGGACAGCACCTATAGCGACATACTCAGAACCGTGGCTAAAAGGTCCAAAGTTTTAAGAACACGAATGGAGAAGAAGACTGTTCTGGGCCTGCAATTTCGTTTAAATCCTTTGATTTGTTTTATATTGTTGTTAGTTGTTATAGTTATATCACCAAGCGCCCTCTGGTCAGTGGGTAAACGCGTTTCTTTGTCACGAGTTTGACCCCAGGTTTTGCAACTATTTTCTTTGGTATTTTCTTGTTTTCAGATCCAGCGCTACAGGCTAGCATGTACATACGGTACACCAATCCCGACAAACCGTCTGATCATTCCAGGGCCAGATCCAATGACATCAAAGACGCCTCCTTATGGTGGACCTGCAAGGAGCGATCACGCCCAATCATTAAGCTAAGTTCTTTGAAAACGTTTTTCTTTTTTTTTTCTTTTCTTTTAATTACATAATTTGTTTTATTTATATATTTATATATATTATTTATTAAATGTTTTTTTACTAAATAAATTCCTTTTTTTCTTTACTTTTTTAGCACATAATAAAAACATATTTTTTATTTTAGGTAATAATAAATAAATTTGTTTAAATTGTTTTAAGTTAATTTACATTATTGTAATTTGTTTAAATTACTCATTTAATCTATCAATTTTTATTAATTAATTAAAAAAATGAATGTTAGGGTTAGGACATCTAATCGAGACCTAATTTTCAGCGACTTAACTAATTAAATTGGTTTTATTTATTCTGTTAATTCATACCATAAATCAGGGTTTACGAAGAATGTGCCTACACTAAAAATATATGTTTTTATTTATGCCTTTTTCAGGGTTACCAACAGGGTTTCTCCCGATAACGCGTCACGTCGAATTCAAAAGCTAAGTCCCGATTCAACCCTTATTATTTTATTATTTTTGTTTATCTTCCCTATTTTTATAATTAGGGTTTGTTATTAAATGAACTGCCTATAGACTCACGCCTTATTTGTTTCTTTGCTCATTCCTAATGGTCAGAGTTGATGCTTCTGGCAAACCCTTGCCCTCAACCCTGTCAGGCAAATGCCAAGCTAAGTACCTTCTCCCTATTCTATTTTTAATTTATTATTCTATTTTCTTTTGTAGTTAATGAGGTGTGCCCTCGGATTTGATAATGCACTCACTATATGTTTTCTGTCTTGTCTTTTTCCTTTTCAGGGTTTATCAATTGCCAAAGCTACGTTGTTGGTAACCCTAAACCTCGTTTTATTTTATGCCTTTTATTATTATTACTTGTGTCAAACCCTGATAAGGGATCCGCTGGTTACAATTTCCCGCCCCCTTTATTGCTTTATATTAATATATACTGCGTGGTTAGTAATCTTAGGGAGTGCAAGCCTTAAATCAATGTAGATAATTAATTTACAAGATAAAATAACCGAATATGATCACGTGATTGGTGCACACACGCACACTTTTGGGTAAACCTCTCTGTTACCTTGTTGCCTGTTGCCCGTTGCCTGTTGCCTTGTGTATTTTTTGCAGAATAGCCAGTCCCTCGAATACGAGGATACCTCAGCCATGTTGCCTCGATTAAAGGTCATGGTCCCTAATGATGCTGCCTTCGATACACTCACATGATCTCGACCCTCGAAAGTTGCCTACGGAAAAGGCTGAGGTATCTTCTGGTTGCCTACGAAAAAGGCTATTCTGATCCCTCCCCTTAGACTACCTGCCTCTCTATGGCATGGGTTAGTCTTTGGGCGAACGTAATTCGATGACCCTTCTACCTCCAAACGAAAGGCTTCCTGCCCACTTATGGCAAGGATTGACCCTTTCATTCTGAAAGGCTAAAAAGAGACCTATCATCTGAGTTTAAGGTAATTGCCCCTAATTGCCTTGTCATGCTCTATTTTCTATATTCTTTCTCAAAATTCTTCAAAAGCTGGCTACGCTCATTTACGAGCTAAAGTCCATTTTTCCTCTTTCATCTACATTTTCTGAAAACGAGCAAGCAAAGCAATTAAGAGCCCATGGAAAACCATGGATGCAAAGGGTGCCTTACACCTTCCCTTTGCATAAATTACCCCCCGAACCCGTTTTCTTTTAAAAAGGTTTTTTTCCTGTTTCTTTTAGCCTTTCTAACTTGTTTGGATAAAATAAAAGTCGGTGGCGACTCTTGCTTTACCGCACATTTTCAATTATAAAAAGTCAGTTCACCGTATTACAGGGTGTAACACCAGTACCAGAAGTTTATAATGTAATTGCTATTCTAGATGTGTAGTTACAATGTTACATTTTCGTTTCAGAAAAGGAACTAGATTGCCTACTAATGCTACTATTTCAACAAATAAAAGAGGTTTCACACGTTAAGGACATGTATGAGAAAAAGGAACTAGATTGAGTTTCACCAGAAAAATTATCATGAGCAACATTAAAGGCCACATACATTTTTTCCACCAAATGATCAAGTTTCCATAACTAACCAATGTTTTGACATCTCTAAAAATCACAAGAATGATATTTGACATGCCTCAGCTGACACACGATTTACATGAGAGACCTCTGGAAGAAGGCTGATGACTCACTCTTAACTGAGGGACTCACCCTTAGTTGAGGGACTCACCTTTAACTGAGGAACTCCGTCTTAATTGAAAGACTTACCCTTAACCAAGACCCACCCTTAACTGAGGGACTCTCCTCTAACTACAAGACTCACCTATAATAAACAAAGGGTTTAAACCTAAATGGTTCACTTCACCATTTACAAGGTTTCATACTTGAGGGACTGCATAGTGATATATTTGTAAGGGCCCGCAATAGGACGATATAGGGCCAAACCTTATTAGACGCCCTCCCCTAGAATGCGACGCCTATGTATGGTCCTTACTTAGTTAGTAGCTTTCCCTAAAAGGAAACATGGGTAGTGACTTGTTCGCAGTCACTGGCCACGTATAGAAGAAGTCATGACCACGACTCCATAAGGATTAAGTAATCAACAGGCTCCCCAGTCAAAATGGAGCAGTTACTGCTTTTTAGAATTTATAAAATTTAGAACTATATGCCCTATATATACCTCAACCTTAGGGTTAGGGTGAGAATATGATATTCACCAAGAAATACCCTTGTAATAGAGTTTTTCACCATTGTGGGCTTGCTCAAAGCACATAGAAAACACCCTTAAAACACGGTCTCTCACCACCGTGAGCTTATCCTAAACTTCCACAAACTCTAAAAGCCTTTGGATACCCCTACTAGCACATGGGTGTCACACCTCTGTACTTTTTAACAAGTACATCTATATATTTATGTATCACAAGGAATGAGTATGTAGCAATGACAAAAGTCAATAAATAATTGATATGACTTTGGGGAATGTTAATAAAGTAGGATTTCACATATGAGAATAGTGTTTTGTATAGTAATAGTCAAATAACAATACATAGGGCAAATTGTAACTCCCATACTACTTTCACAATTACCGAATGACCCCACAAACCAACATGGCACTACGCCAAATTTAAGTTTTAGCAACGCAGCTACAAAAGCGCTTTTGGCAAAAGCGCTTTTGGCAAAAGCGCTGCTATAGGCCTTCGCTAAAAACAAAAATAAAAATCAAGGAAAAAAAGCGCTCCTGTAGGGGGTACCTACGAAAGCGCTTTTGAAAAGCGCTGCTATAGGGCTTGTTACCAAAGCGCTTTAAAGAAGCGCTGGTATAGGGCTGGGGTACTAAAGCGCTTTAAAGAAGCGCTGGTATAGGGCTTGTTACCAAAGCGCTTTTAGAAGCGCTGGTAAAGGGGTAGGTTACCAAAGCGCTTTCTATCAAAAAGCGCTGGTATAGGGCTGGGGTACTGTTATACCCCAAAATTTGCCCGCATCTTTTTTCAAGAAAATTCCAATCTGAAAATTAAGAGTCTCATATAATCATGGATTTTTATTTCAACAAATATCCTGACATATGAAATACTTAGTTTTTAGAATTTTTCTTATACAGTAATTTGGCTTGCAGTTGAATTTATTCTTACGCAAACGCCAAATACTGTTTATTACTTCACACATGCTATTTTATTTATTTACAGATAAATAGTACTGACACAATTGGTACAGAGTTAGATCTTTTTGCCGGCGCAGAATCAGGAAACTCAGACTGTACTGGTAACAGTCAGTTGACAGCCAAACTGCTGGCAGTACAATTCTCAGTGTTTTGTACCATCAATCAAATCAATCTTTCACAATTCAAAATTCCAAGATTTTTGTTCTAGAAGTCTTCTGAATATCACGCGATTAGCAGAGACTCAACATTGCACAAAAATCAGGTACGCTTAACTGTCTCCTACACAAACAGTCCCTGACTAGGGTTTTCTTGTTTTTACAGGAGAAACAAGCTTTTGAGACCTCAAATGGATTTCATGCACATCCATATATCTCAAAGTACCATCATACAAATTTTCAAACTTCAATTCACTCAGACGCACCGTCAGCAGCTCAAACAGTCAACAGACGACCCGTTTGACCCAAAAAGTCAACAGACAGTCAAAAATGAAATTTTTTGTCAAAGTCCATATTTCGTCAAAGGATTCATCATTTGATCATTGGATGATCATAATTCATCAAGGAAAGATCAAAAATCAACAAAACCCTAAGATTCAAAATTAGGGTTTTTGCCTGAAAAGTCAACTCAACTTTGACTGGTCATAACTCTCTCATCCTTCATCCAAAAAATTCAAACCAAAGCTCATTTTGAAGGAAATTCAATTATCTTTCAAATGCAATTGATCCCATGGTCATTGCATTCACCATTTGAAAAATATGACCAAAGACATTACAGGTCATTTTCAAAGTCAACAAAAAGACACTTTTTTCAAAAGGACACACAAGGAGCATCAAAAATCATTTTGACATGAGACCAAAGACATTGGTTAGAGGACTCTTTGAGGTTTCCAAAAAGTGCAAGAACTCCTTCATATGACAAAAATTGAGGGATTTACACCTTGTTGAAGTTGGCTAAATTTTGGGAAAATGCATGAAACCAACATTGCTCAAAAATGTATTTTTTCCAAATGGGGCCAAGTTTTCATGGTTCAAACATGTTTGCCATGTTATTATGGGCCTAGAGCAAGAGTGTGGAAGATTCAAGCAATGGTTGCTTAGATTTTAAGTTTGAAAGTCAAGATTCCAACAAAGACAATCAAGGCTTATTAGCTTAGTTCCTAAGCACTTCAAGGCTTATAAATAGGCTACAATACTTCAGCAATGAAAGGAGAACGAATTCAGAATCAAACTCTTGCTTGTAATACATTTGTAACCTCTTAAAATATTCAAAGAATTTTGAAATTCGAATTCTAAGTTTAAGTTAGTTTCAATACAAAATAAACACTCAAACACGTTCCTTGAACTTCACTGAACCTATCCAGATCATTTGCAAGCTTTGAAACTCATTGAATCAAACACTACAGGTCACGATTTGTCCAAACTAAAACTGACTTGTATCTCACAACACAAGCATATCTAGCACGATGTAGACATATATTTGAACTTGGTGTGGTGTGTAGATCATTTCTGGAACTTTAATTGAGTTTTAGACGCTTACACACGAAGTTACCATTCTAGGGTTCATAATCTCAAAATTAGGGCTTTCTGAAATAGGCAAAATTAGAGGATCTAAGTGGTACCATTGAGTTCGTATGGATCAGACGAGTGGAATGGATGGGTCGCGCCAAATTTATTTTTACGTTTGACCCTATTCGCTATTTTGCAGGTTTAAGCATCATGTATTATAGCGCTTTTTACAAAAAGCGCTGTTATAAGTGTTGTCTGGAGGTTGAAGACGAAGACGTGTCTCCCCCCCACTGGTTCAGACGCGCGCGTGTTTTTTTTGAATTTGTCTCTGATTCTGTGCTTTGCAGGTGTAACTTTTACCACGTGCCTCAATGTCTGGACCATCTGATCTCATTTAATGAACCATCCAACGCCTCAGAATGAATCCTCATACCATGGACTCTCAGATTAATCACACATGATCATGTATCCTTTTATTTTCTATTTTATTTTAATTTTCTTTGCAAAATTAATTAAAAATAGTTTTAAAAATCCAAAAAATACACAAAAAATATTTTTAGACTTCTAAAATAATATATTATTTTCTGAAATAAAAATATTTTATTTTTCTTCAAAATTTCAATATTTTGCATAATTAATTAGTATATATTTATATATTTGCTTTTTAATTATTCTAACCAATCAAAAAATCATAAAATAATTGTTCTTTATATTAAATATTGTTTATATATTATAAACTAATTTTGTACATATTTAGGATAATTTTCTCTTTAAGTTTTAATTATTTGTATAATTATTTGCATAATTATGTTTTAATTAGCTTAATCAATTTCAAATAAATTTCAAAAATTCCAAAAAAATTAGTTTTGTTTTAAAATTAATTGACAAATATTTTGTACATATTTTAAACTTAATTTCTAGGTTTAAATCTATTTTCATCTTTTTTCTTCATTTTAATTTAATTAATCATGCATTAATTATAATTAAAATCAATCATAAAAAATCCAAAAAACATGCCTTTTATTTTTCTTGCAATTTAAATTCCTAGATAAATGTATAGGATGTCAAATTCATGTAAATAGGCTAGTTTACATTTCCTGCACAATCGATGTAATAGCGTAGATTTACTTTCCGCACTTTACATTTCCGCATTTTATTTTCCAGCAAATATAAACTGCGTGTATGTCAAAGATAAAATTGAACCGTTAGATCACTAACTTCAAAGATAAAATATCTGAATACAAACACAATCACACATGCACCTCTTAAGGTAATCCCTTCTCATTCTTTTCAAAATCAAAGTCAAAATTCTACTGTTTCGAGTACAAAATCGAACCTTTTGTTTGTATCCGGTGAAAGGATAGATTTTTAAAGGAAATAGGATAAAGACCTTACAACTCAGGGTAGACCTCCTAGTTTGCTTGCTCAAATCAAAACAAACAAAATTCTCATACACTGTTGTTTTTCAAAACAAAACTTTCCAAAAAGACAATATTTTGTATACATCCAAACATGGATCATTACAAAGTTAACGTTCTTTTCAAAACATCTTTCGAAAGATAAACAAGCATTTTGTATACATCCGCACAAGGATCATTACAAATTCAATTTACAAAAGTATTTGAAACCACATATGAGCATTCTAAAGCAATTGAAAAGTGATTGAAAACAAGTGAGCTAAGCAAATTAAAGAGCCCATGGATAACCATGGATACAAAGGGTGCTAACACCTTCCCTTTGTATAACCTACCCCCTTACCCAGGATTTCTTAAAGGTCTTTTTTCTGTTTCTTTTATAAACCTTTCCTTAATTGGATAAAATAAAAGGTCGGTGGCGACTCTGTGAATTCAAAAAAAAAATGCGAAAGCATTAAGCGATAAAAAAGAGTCAGTTCACGTATCTCTCCCGCTCAGAGGTATGGCCCGAAAAAAAACAGAGGTCCATAGAACTGGCGACTCTGCTGGGGAGATACTTTCAAAAAACAAAATGTTTTCAAAAGGGGTTACCTTAAGAGAATAGATTACTTCGATGTTTTCAATTGTTTGACTTGATTGCTCTATTTTTCAAAAGTTTGTTTGGGTATTTTGCTTGTGTGAAAGATTCTAACCCGAATCTCGAGATACCTTACGTATATGACAATAGACCAAGGAAACTGTACGGCATGTACCGATACGTTTGATCTGGTAGTCATCGTTAGTGCGATACTTTGGTTTATACTGAGTTCCCTTGAAAACGATCAAGGAGTATATTAGGCTTCCGAAATGTCATTAAACACTAATTTGTCTTAGAACCTGTTTAGTTGAACTTGACTTGTGGCCTATTAAGTGGCTAGCTTTGAAATTGATCAAAATTAGTTATCCTCGAGGAATATTTTGATCGGCCGCTCGAGCGCCGTATGGAGATGTTACTTCCAAGGATCATAGAACCCGAATACTATTCTAGGACAGGTTTTAACCAACTCAACTTCAGTGGGGAGGGTATCACCTATCAGCTCCATGCAAGCCTTTAAACCTAAGGCTATTGTTTGATTTGTTTTTGTGTGTCACATGTTTGCATCATAAGCATATCATTTTCTCACAAAACACTTCAAGGATCAAAGAGTTTACCTTTGTTTTTGCAGGTAATGGCTCCCGCCACCCGAGATTACATCCGAATCAACATCTCAACGGTACCATCTGAACTAAAAGACTTAGTGTCAGAATTCCCCAGGAATGTTCAATTCACCGAAAGGCATGGTCACCTACTCCATTTGGTTACCTCAAAATTTGAAGAAGACATGATACGGGTCCTGTTCCAGTTCTTTGACCCTGAACATCATTGCTTTACCTTTCCTGATTACCAGTTGGTACCCACTTTGGAAGAGTTCTCTGAGCTAATTGGATTACCTATTCGAGATCAATTACCTTTCACTAGTTTAGAAAGGATTCCAAAACCTGAAGTCATTGTTGCTGCTTTACATCTGCGAAAATCAGAAATCGAGTCCAATTGGGAAACAAAGAGTGGAGTTAAGGGTTTGCTTGCCAAGTTCTTGTTGGAAAAGGCTCGACTACTGCTAGAAAACAAAAGTTATCCAGCTTTTGAGGAAGTTATGGCCCTTTTGATCTATGGGTTGGTTTTATTCCCAAATCCCGACCAGTTCATAAGTGTACACATCATCAACCTTTTCCTAATCCGTAACCCGGTACCAACATTGCTGGGAGACATTCTACATTCTCTACACACTCGTACCATGAAGAAACGAGGAACTCTCATGTGCTGTATACCACTACTGGCTAGGTGGTTTACATTTCATCTTCCCCGATCAGTGTTGAGAAATGAACAAAGAATGCAATGGTCTCGCAGGATTATGTCTTTGCCTCATTCAGATATCCGGTGGAACAACTTCTTTCAAAGAGACATTACTATCATTGATCATTGTGGAGAGTACCCTAATGTGCCACTCCTTGGCATCAAAGGAGGCATCACTTACAATCCCTCTTTAGCTCTACGCCAATTCGGATATGCAAGGAGCAACGGTCCTCATGACATGATTATCCGTGGCATTGTGTTTG
This sequence comes from Vicia villosa, assembly GCF_029867415.1. Taxonomy (NCBI): domain Eukaryota; kingdom Viridiplantae; phylum Streptophyta; class Magnoliopsida; order Fabales; family Fabaceae; genus Vicia; species Vicia villosa. The sequence continues at coordinate 56,875,776 of NC_081180.1, forward strand.
ATTACGAGAATGATTCTCATAGACACCGACGAAGGTTCATACATGCATGGGACAGTGTTTATAGAATAGAAAGCAAAACTTTGGGGCAATGGAATTCTATCCCTATGGAACCTTACCTCAGATGGGTCCGCACTCATGCTCAGAAACTCATTATGCCATATCCCGCTATTCTACCTGTGACTATTGAGCCAGAGGTCGAAGGATACGAACCTCAAGTTATTCTACACCCGGATATGCCAACTGACCTAGAAGAGTTGCAAAAATCTTGGGTTCAACTAAAAGAGGAAAAAGACACCTTCAAAGCACACTGTCAGGACTATGAGAGAAGGATATTGGAGCTCACCGGACAGCTTCAAGAAGAACGGCAGATCAACACATTCCTGGGGGCAAAGAGAAAGCGTCCAAGGGAGACCTGAAGGATCATTTATTTTATTTCTGTCTTGTAAGCCCAAATGAGGCAAAGAAAAAAGAATAAATTGATTAACTAACGTTTGTTTCTTCTTTAACAAATCTAAACTCTAAGATCCTTGAAACATTGCACACACATTTCATTTCATGCATTTCATACATTGCATTCATATACATTTCATTCATATACATTGCATCCAGTCATACACATTGCATAACAGGTTCACATGACGGATTTCTCATTTCCTCGCTGTTTATTTCAGTCAGAAGAGATGGAATCTGAAACAAGCATCAAGAATCTCGAAGCACAGAACGCCCAAGTTCAAGTGGCAATTCTGGAACTGGCAAAGGGGCAACAAGAACTGAAAGCCCTGATGATCAAGAAGAAAAAGAAGCCCAAAGGATCTGTAGGCTTGAGCCAACTGAAAAGGAAGATCAAAATCCCAGCCAAAAAGTTCAAAAAGCCACCGATCCCTGAAACAGTCGGTGATGGTGAACAAGGAGACAATCACAGCAACCAGGGTTCTGCTAAGCCCTCTCTCTCTTCAAATGAAGAAGATGATCATTCTGGGGACGAACCGGATGATGACAAGTACCAACAGCTGGAAGAACGTATGAAAGCTATAGAGATACAAAAAATACCTGGCTTAGATTTCAATGATCTGGGGCTCATCTCGGATGTTGTCATCCCTCCAAAATTCAAAATTCCTGTCTTTGCAAAATATGATGGAGTTTCTTGCCCGAAACTACATCTGAGATCCTATGTGAGGAAGATACAACCTCATACAACAGATAACAAATTGTGGATTCACTTCTTCCAAGAAAGTCTGTCGGGTACACAACTCGAGTGGTACTACCAGCTGGAAAATACCAAGGTTCATACTTGGGAAGAATTAGCTGCTGCTTTTTACAAACAGTACCAATACAATGCTGATCTTGCGCCAACCCGTACTCAACTAAGGCGCATGTCTATGGGACCAAAAGAAAGTTTCAAAGGATATGCACAAAAGTGGAGAGATATGGCTGGAAGGGTTCAACCACCCTTATCTGATCGCGAACTAGTCGACATGTTCATGGGCACTTTAACTGGCCCTTTCTATAGCCATTTGTTGGGAAGCTCATCATCAGGTTTCACTGACCTGATACTGACCGGAGAACGTGTCGAAAGTGGCATTCAAAATGGAAAAATTCAAATAGGTTCCTCCTCTGGTACTACAAAAAGGCCCATCAACGGGAGAAATGAGGTCAATGCAACACAAATTCAGAAAAGTCGCAAAAGTGAGCAGCATCAATCTGTAGGGGCAGTTCTGATATCCGCATCTGCACCTCAAAAAGATCAACAGCCAAAATATACGCATCGACCAGATGCACCAAGAAGAAATTTCACCAGAATCAACATGCCAATCTCTCAGGCATTGCAGCACTTGCTAAAAGCAGATCTGATCACATTAAAAGGTCCTCCAAAGAATGTCAACACTTCCTCTCCGAATTATCGCCCTGATGCAACATGTGCCTATCACTCAAACTGTCCAGGACATGACGCAGATCACTGCTGGGCCTTGAAAATAAAATACAAGATATGATAGATGCTGGGGAAATTGAGTTCGATCCTCCAGAAACTCCAAATGTCATCACTGCACCTATGCCAAAGCATGACAAAACTGTCAACGCTATCCTGGACACTGTTTACATCTATGATGTGAACGAATTATCAACTCCACTCTGCGAAGTCAAAGGAAAGCTAATCCGAGCTGGTTACTTCCCAGGATGTGACCCCGACTGCTTTTACTGCTCCTGCCTGCCCAATGGTTGTGAAAATCTGAGGATGGGAATTTAAAAATGGATGGATCGCCGTATCATTATGTTTGAGAGGCTCCCTTCTATGGACGTGCTGTGCGAAGTCTTTGCAAACGGGATGAGAATAGAGGATGCCTCAGTGATCTCCAGCTTACCATTCAAAATCTCTGCCAAGGCTCCATTCAAAATTTCTGCTACACTCAAAGTGGCATCAGTAGTCATTGCTAGTCCAACTCCATTTCCATACTCCTCAGACAAAGCTGTCCCATGGGGATACGATACTAATGTTTATGTTCATGGAGTTAAGCAGGGTACCTCGACTGAAGAGACCGCAAAGTTAACTACTCCAACTGTGGGTAATATTGTGGGTACCAGCAAGATCACGAGAAGTGGAAGAATCTTTTCACCAAAAATTTCTCCAAATGTTGCTGCTGGTCCAGTCCGAGTCCCAGTTCCTAATCAAGATAACAACGCTCGCGGCAAAGAGCCACAAGTTGAACAAGTTCAAATCCCGGTGGAGATCACTGCTGAGGATCCATCAAAGCAAGAAATGGAGGAAATATTGAAAATCATCTGCAAGAGTGATTACAATATTGTTGAGCAACTGGGGCACACCGCTTCAAAAATCGCAATGCTATCCCTGCTAAAATATTCAGAAGCCCATGCCAAAGCTCTGATGAAGTTCCTTAAAGCTGCGCATGTGCCCCAAGAGATCTCAGTCGACCAATTTGAGAATTGTGTTGCCAATCTAACCGTGAGCAATGGTCTCGGTTTCTCTGATGTGGATCTAACCCCTGCTGGAAAAAATCACAACAAAGCCCTACATATCTCCATTGAATGTAATGGCACCACTCTATCTCATGTGCTAGTAGATAACGGTTCTTCTTTGAACGTGTTGCCGAAAACAGTACTAGAAAAGCTGGACTTCGAAGGAATTGTGTTATAACCAAGTGATGTTGTGGTAAGAGCCTTTGACGGGTCAACAAGAACGGTATACGGAAAAGTGAATCTCCCAATCAGAGTGGGTTCTCAGATCTTTGATTCTATCTTTTACGTAATGGAAATTCACCCAGCCTACTCCTGTTTACTTGGACGTCCTTGGATACATGGGGCAAACGCTGTAACTTCTACCCTGCATCAGAAGTTAAAATATCCAGTAAAAGGAAAGTATGTCACAGTCTATGGCGAAGAGGAATATGTGGTTAGTCACCTAAGCAATTCCAAATATGTTGAGTTGGAGGACGAATTCATCGAAACTCCATGCCAATCATTTGAGGTTGTCTCCCCAGATGTCTCTACCACCAAGCATATTCCTGCTACTCCAACTACAACTATGGCTTCTCTCAAAGATGCCAAAGCCATGATTGAACAGGGTGATTGCACAGTATGGGGACAGCTTCCCGATATACCCTACAAGTCTGACAAGCTAGGCCTGGGCTATGATAGTGAAAATCAAAAGAATGATCAAGGTCCTCGTTCTGGAGGATTAATGTCACACTTCGTCAGCCAAGAAGTAAACGCTATTGAAGATGAAGGAGTGTTCTTGAACCATATCATTCAGCCATATCCAGATGAGATTCCACCCATTTCCATGGGAATGTGGGATGCTGTGGGAGAACCAAATGGCGGGTATAATTATCAGTATACCACACCTCCAAATTCTTATATTGCTTTGGAAGACATTACCCCGACTGGATGCGGTGATCAAGTTGGAAATGACGAAAGTTTCACAAGTCCCGTCTCTGAGCAATATCAAAATCCACCCAAAGAAGTATGGGACACGCTAGGAGAACCCAGCGGCAAATATGACTATATGGTGAAATATTCCGCTCCTCCGAGCTCACAAATTGCTATGGAGGACATTGTCCCAACTGGATGGGATGAACAGTACGATGACAATTTCGCTCTTGAAAAAGCCAGGGAAATACCAAATAACGAGGGTTGCTTTCTGTCAGCATACACTCCTCATCAGGATGCACAAGTCTCTATTCAAAACATCATCCCGACTGCATGGGACGGCCTTATCGAGCATCTCGCTCAGCCAACAGAGATATCTCAGCCTGGGCTCTCGTATCCAGCAGAGTATATCCCTTATCCCGAAGGATCACCGGCTCATTTTCCCACTAATGAAATCAATGCTGTGGAAGATGAAAAAGACAACTGCAACTGGAACAGCTGGATACTCCCTGCTCACAACAGTGGATTGAACAACTGGAAAGCTGAGGATGTGATCTCCTTTGACCAGGAGTAAATGCCATTTCCTGTTTTCTTTGTGTATATTGTGCAAAGATAAAAATGGTTCCTGAACAATCGAACCATGAGCTTGAAAGCCGTGTGCCTTAGCACACTGGTCCTTCTATAAGGGCTTATCATATCATGATCATGTGCATTCAATAAAATCATGGGACGCTTGCATATTTAAATTTTGTGATCCTTTTTCTTTCTTTCTTCGCTTTCAAATAGCTATGTTTTTTCTTCACACACACTCAAATAACTAACATGCAGATTCACATACACTCTGGATCCAGTCAACAATGATTCTGCTATTGCCCGTCATAACTTTGAAAGTCCGATCTACCAAACTGAGGATGAAAGTGAGGAAGATTGTGAAGTGCCAAGAGAACTTGCAAGGCTGCTAGAACAAGAAGACAAGGCCATACAGCCTCACGAGGAGCCAATTGAGGTCATCAACTTGGGCAGCAACGAAGAAAAGAAAGAAGTCAAAATAGGGGCTGATTTAGAACACAGCATCAAGCAAAGACTGATTCAAATGCTGCGAGACTACATCGAGATATTCGCCTGGTCCTATGAAGATATGCGAGGTCTTGACACAGACATTGTAGTTCATTGTCTGCCAATCAAAGAAGGTAGCATTCCAGTCAAACAGAAACTACGAAGGAGTAGGCCTGATATGTTAAAAAAGATCAAAGACGAGGTTGAAAAACAGTTCAATGCCGGATTCCTAAAAGTTGTAAGTTATCCTCCTTGGATAGCTAACATCGTGCCTGTACCTAAAAAAGACGGGAAAGTCAGAATGTGCGTGGACTACAGAGATCTGAACCGGGCAAGCCCCAAAGATGATTTCCCTTTACCACACATCGATGTACTGGTTAACAATACCGCACAATGCAAGGTATTCTCCTTTATGGACGGATTCTCAGGATACAATCAAATCAAGATGGCACCCGAAGACATGGAAAAAACAACCTTCACAACACCCTGGGGAACCTTTTGTTACAAAGTAATGCCCTTTGGTCTGAAAAACGCAGGAGCAACCTATCAACGTGCAATGGTAGCGCTATTTCATGATATGATTCATCAAGAAATAGAGGTGTATGTCGATGACATGATTGCAAAATCCAACACCGAAGAAGAACATCTGGGTCATTTACACAAGTTGTTTGACAAACTCAAGAAATACAAGTTGCGACTGAACCCAAATAAGTGTACCTATGGAGTAAGATCCGGCAAACTCTTAGGTTTCATCGTCAGCAGCAAAGGTATTGAGGTTGATCCCGCCAAGGTTAAAGCCATTCAAGAAATGCCTATACCTCGTACCGAGAAACAAGTCAGAGGATTCTTGGGACGTCTAAATTACATCGCCCGATTTATTGCCCACATGACTACTACTTGTGTGCCGATCTTCAAACTGTTGAAGAAAGATCAAGTGGAAAGGTGGAATGACAAATTCCAGTTAGCCTTTGACAAAATCAAAGAATATCTCCAAAAACCTCCAATCTTGTTGCCACCTGTGGAAGGCAGACCTCTGATAATGTACCTAACTGTGTTAGAAGACTCAATGGGGTGTGTACTAGGACAACATGACGAATCCGGACGAAAGGAGCATGCAATCTACTATCTTAGCAAAAAGTTTACCGATTGTGAAACAAGATACTCACTACTCGAAAAAACTTGTTGTGCCTTAGCTTGGGCGGCTCGCCGACTAAGACAGTACATGCTAAATCACACCACTTTCCTAATCTCCAAAATGGATCCCATCAAATACGTGTTTGAAAAACCTGCTCTCTCTGGAAGAATAGCGAGATGGCAAATGATCTTAACAAAATATGACATTCAATACACTTCACAAAAAGCAATCAAAGGAAGTGTGGTAGCTGATCATCTGGCTCATCAAGCAGTGGATGATTATCAAGCATTGAACTTTGACTTCCCAGACGAAGACATTATGCTAGTCAATGACTACAAACAACCAGGACCAGAAGAAGGACCCGAGCCAGGATCCCGGTGGACTATGGTTTTTGACGGAGCTTCTAATGCACTTGGCAATGGCATCGGAGCTGTGATCATTTCTCCCGCAGGAGGTCATACACCATTCACTGCCAGGTTATGCTTCAATTGCACTAACAATATAGCCAAATACGAAGCATGTATTCTGGGTCTTAAAGCTGCAATCGATCTAAGAATCAAATTCCTGGAAGTCTACGGAGACTCGTCCTTGGTAATCTACCAAGTCAAAGGGGAATGGGACACGAAGCACCCGAATCTAATTCCTTACAAAGAATATGTGCTGAGTTTGATTCCTTACTTCGAAGAAATCACTTTCGAACACATCCCACGCGAGGAAAATCAACTAGCTGATGCTTTAGCTACCATGTCATCTATGTTCAAAGTCAGGTGGGACAACGAGGCACCTATGATCACCATTTACAGGCAAGATGAACCATCATATTGCAATGAGATCAATACCGAGGGAACAGAAGAAAAACCATGGTTCCATGAAGTAAAAAGATATCTCGAAGCTCAGAAGTACCCTGAAGGGGCATCCATTAACGACAGAAAGTTTCTAAGGAGATTTGCTGCCAAATTCTTTCTAAGCAATGGAACCCTATACAAACGCAACCATGACTCGACTTTACTTCGATGTGTAAACAAGAAGGAAGCAGAACAGATCATGGAAGAAATACACAATGGTGCCTTCGGTACTCATTCCAGTGGACATACAATGGCTAAAAAGATCCTGAGAGCAGGTTATTACTGGTCTACCATGGAAACAGACTGCCATCATCACTTCCGAACATGTCACAAATGCCAGATATACGCTAACAAAGTACATGTACCTCCAGTTCCATTAAGCGTCCTGACGGCTCCTTGGCCTTTTGCAATGCGGGGTATTGATATGATTGGAGAAATCAAACCTACTGCCTCCAACGGACATCGCTTTATCCTGGTCGCTATTGACTACTTCACAAAGTGGGTAGAAGCAGCTTCATTTGCTTCTGTTACCAAGAATGTGGTGGCCCGGTTCATCAAATACAATCTCATTTGTCGGTACGGCATCCCTGAACGGATTATCACGGACAATGGCACAAATCTAAACAACAGAATGATTACTGAACTTTGCACACAGTTCAAGATCAAACATCATAATTCTTCTCCATATCGACCAAAGATGAACGGCGCGGTGGAAGCTGCCAACAAGAACATCAAGAAAATCATACAAAAAATGACAGTAACCTACCAAGACTGGCATGAGATGTTGCCTTTTGCTCTTCATGGTTATCGCACATCTGCGCGTACTTCAACAGGGGCAACTCCATTCTCCTTAGTCTATGGTATGGAGGCAGTTCTTCCAATTGAAATTCAGATTCCTTCCCTAAGGATTATGAAAGAAGCCAATCTAGACGAAGACGATTGGATTCAAACACGGTTGGACCAGATAAACTTGATTGATGAGAAAAGACTCGCAGCTATTTGTCATGGTCAGCTATACCAAAAGCGTATGATCAAAGCCTTCAACAAAAAAGTCAAAAGTCAAGCATACCAAACTGGTGGCTTGGTTGTCAAACGCATCATCTTACCACAAGGTGATCCCAGAGGCAAATGGACTCCCACCTACGAGGGACCATTCATAATCAAGAAAATATTCTCCGGCGGAGCCATGTTGCTTACCACCATGGATGGCGAGGATTTCCCACACCCTGTGAATGCTGACATAGTCAAAAAGTACTTCGCTTAAAAAGAAAAAAACAGCTCGCTAAGTTGAAAACCTGAAAGGGCAACTTAGGCAAAAAATGAGCGTCTCGGTGGATTGAAAACCCGAAAGGGCGGTCCAGGCAAAAATTAGAGACTAAACGAATACTATCCCGGTAGGCTGAAAACCTGAAAGGGCAGCCTAGGCAAAAGTTAGGGAATGAAGCATACAACTATGTTCCGTTCAACTGCTACTCACCATCAAGATTCAACACCTCAAAGACACCGATCAGTCCAATCACTTTCTTCCAACAAGTGAGGGATGAGATGCTCGAAGACAGATTGGCAATAGCAGAGTTGAAACTTGACTGGATTGTTTTCACATAGCTATTTATCTTTATAAATATTTTCCAAAACTTTATGACAGTTTCCTACTTCTAGGATTGTTGTCTCCCTGTGCTAATCAACCTATCATGGCTTTTTTTCAAAAATCAATGCAGCTTAGGCTCAAAAATCACTATTTTCACTTTTTCTGTTTTGAATACGTAAACGTCCCAATGATAATTTTGAATGAACATATGCATTTGAATATGATTGATGTTTACCAGGAAAAACAGGAATAGCATTCAGGAAATGTCCCAATTATCTGGACATCATTCCATCAGAAGAAAATCCCCAAGAGAAACACATTTCTCAGCAAATTCCTCAAAAATATTTTCTCTTCAAAAGAAGTCTTATCCCCCAGCAGGGTTGTTCCAGATTACTATCTTCAGAAAGTGTGATCCCCGCACCCGGACTTGTTCAGATAGTGCATCGGAGGATTATGCATCTTCCTCATTCCCATTTGAAAGGGCATCAACACTTCCAGCTACCTTTCATTCCCAAGTGATAGACAAAGATCCTTCAACAGAGTACCATGGTTCTCAAAGAATTTCCCTAGCCGAGGGTACTCAAACAAGACAAAAGATCATCAACAATCACAATATAGTCATATTCAGATGACTGACGGAAATTTATTTTCCCAAATAGAAGCTTGACATCACATTCATACATCATACGTCCTACATCATACATCATACATCATACATCATACATCATACATCATACATCATACATCATACATCATACATCATACATCATACATCATACATCATGCATCATGCACATATTCATACACAACATCACATGCATATTCCTCCGGGAATATCTCACATTTACATGCATCATAAACATTGCATATCACTAACTTGATTTTTCAGGTAGACGGATATCTTCAACAAAGATGTTCTCAATCACATGCAGTGTTCACCTGAATTCCATGAACGATTCTCTCAGATATAATCAAGCCGAAGATTCATTCTGATCACTTACCAACTCAAAAACAAACATTGCAGATCTAAAGTTGATACCTCAGACGGTTCCAGAACGATCTAACACCGCAGATCTAAAGTTGATACCTCAGACGGTTCCAGAATGATCTAACATCGAAGATCTAAAGTCGATACCTCAGACGGTTCTAGAACGATCTAACATTGCAGATCTAAAGTTGATACCTCAGACGGTTCCAAAACGATCTAACATTGCAGATCTAAAGTTGATATCTCAGACGGTTCCAGAACGATCTAACATTGCAGATCTAAAGTTGATACCTCAGACGGTTCCAGAACGATCTAACATTGCAGATCTAAAGTCGATACCTCAGACGGTTCAAGAACGATCTAACATCAAAGATCTAAAGTTGATACCTCAGACGGTTCCAGAACGATCTAACATTGCAGATCTAAAGTTGATACCTCAAACGGTTCAAGAATGATCTAACATCAAAGATCTAAAGCTGATACCTCAGACGGTTCCACAATGATCAACTTTCAAAATCTAAAGCAGAAAAAACTTCGGACAAGTTCCGTAGCAATCATCCTCCTAGACTTAAAGTGGTAACCTTGGACGGTTCCGAAACAGTCAACACAAAGACTTTCAAATCCTTCATCAAGATATAATCAATGGATTCATTCTGATGAACAAACCATCAACACATTTTCCAGGTGGCATCTGAAAGCCCATCTCAGGTAATGTTTCAATCTGCCAACAACATTTCGCAGACGACATTCAAATGCAACTTCCAACATCTCTTCTGATCAAGGTAAGTGCAAATTTTCAGGGCATCTAAATATTCAATCATCTTCTACCCTCAGATTCCAGACAATCTCTTCAGGTTTAAGAAGATTGAATAGGGGCAACTGTTATACCCCAAAATTTGCCCGCATCTTTTTTCAAGAAAACTCCAATCTGAAAATTAAGAGTCTCATATAATCATGGATTTTTATTTCAACAAATATCCTGACATATGAAATACTTAGTTTTTAGAATTTTTCTTATACAGTAATTTGGCTTGCAGTTGAATTTATTCTTGCGCAAACGCCAAATACTGTTTATTACTTCACACATTCTATTTTATTTATTTACAGATAAATAGTACTGACACAATTGGTACAGAGTTAGATCTTTTTGCAGGCGCAGAATCAGGAAACTCAGACTGTACTGGTAACAGTCAGTTGACAGCCAAACTGCTGGCAGTACAATTCTCAGTGTTTTGTACCATCAATCAAATCAATCTTTCACAATTCAAAATTCCAAGATTTTTGTTCTAGAATTCTTCTGAATATCACGCGATTAGCAGAGACTCAACACTGCACAAAAATCAGGTACGCTTAACTGTCTCCTACACAAACAGTCCCTGACCAGGGTTTTCTTGTTTTTACAGGAGAAACAAGCTTTTGAGACCTCAAATGGATTTCATGCACATCCATATATCTCAAAGTACCATCATACAAATTTTCAAACTTCAATTCACTCAGACGCACCGTCAGCAGCTCAAACAGTCAACAGACGACCCGTTTGACCCAAAAAGTCAACAGACAGTCAAAAATGAAATTTTTTGTCAAAGTCCATATTTTGTCAAAGGATTCATCATTTGATCATTGTATGATCGTAATTCATCAAGGAAAGATCAAAAATCAACAAAACCCTAAGATTCAAAATTAGGGTTTTTGCCTGAAAAGTCAACTCAACTTTGACTGGTCATAACTCTCTCATACTTCATCCAAAAAATTCAAACCAAAGCTCATTTTGAAGGAAATTCAATTATCTTTCAAATGCAATTAATCCCATGGTCATTGCATTCACCATTTGAAAAATATGACCAAAGACATTACAGGTCATTTTCAAAGTCAACAAAAAGACACTTTTTTCAAAAGGAGACACAAGGAGAATCAAAAATCATTTTGACATGAGACCAAAGACATTGGTTAGAGGACTCTTTGAGGTTTCCAAAAAGTGCAAGAACTCCTTCATATGACAAAATTTGAGGGATTTACACCTTGTTGAAGTTGGCTAAATTTTGGGAAAATGCATGAAACCAACATTGCTCAAAAATGTATTTTTTCCAAATGGGGCCAAGTTTTCATGGTTCAAACATGTTTTCCATGTTATTATGGGCCTCCCACGACCAATACCAAGCCCATAACATTTTTCTCCATTTTTTGATTTAATTTTATCATTTAAGATTAAATTAAAAAGAAAAAAAAGAAGGATAAAGCATAGCTTATTTTCTAAGCTAAAGTCTCCACATGGGACTTAATTATTCAGCAAGGAAGACAGCAAAGGAAGCCTAGAGCAAGAGTGTGGAAGATTCAAGCAATGGTTGCTTAGATTTTAAGTTTGAAAGTCAAGATTCCAACAAAGACAATCAAGGCTTATTAGCTTAGTTCCTAAGCACTTCAAGGCTTATAAATAGGCTACAATACTTCAGCAATGAAAGGAGAACGAATTCAGAATCAAACTCTTGCTTGTAATACATTTGTAACCTCTTAAAATATTCAAAGAATTTTGAAATTCGAATTCTAAGTTTAAGTTAGTTTCAATACAAAATAAACACTCAAACACGTTCCTTGAACTTCACTGAACCTATCCAGATCATTTGCAAGCTTTGAAACTCATTGAATCAAACACTACAGGTCACGATTTGTCCAAACTAAAACTGACTTGTATCTCACAACACAAGCATATCTAGCACGATGTAGACATATATTTGAACTTGGTGTGGTGTGTAGATCATTTCTGGAACTTTAATTGAGTTTTAGACACTTACACACGAAGTTACCATTCTAGGGTTCATAATCTCAAAATTAGGGCTTTCTGAAATAGGCAAAATTAGAGGATCTAAGTGGTACCATTGAGTTCGTATGGATCAGACGAGTGGAATGGATGGGTCGCGCCAAATTTATTTTTACGTTTGACCCTATTCGCTATTTTGCAGGTTTAAGCATCATGTATTATAGCGCTTTTTTACAAAAAGCGCTGTTATAAGTGTTGTCTGGAGGTTGAAGACAAAGACGTGTCTCCCCCCCACTGGTTCAGACGCGCGCGTGTTTTTTTTGAATTTGTCTCTGATTCTGTGCTTTGCAGGTGTAACTTTTACCACGTGCCTCAATGTCTGGACCATCTGATCTCATTTAATGAACCATCCAACGCCTCAGAATGAATCCTCATACCATGGACTCTCAGATTAATCACACATGATCATGTATCCTTTTATTTTCTATTTTATTTTAATTTTCTTTGCAAAATTAATTAAAAATAGTTTTAAAAATCCAAAAAATACACAAAAAATATTTTTAGACTTCTAAAATAATATATTATTTTCTGAAATAAAAATATTTTATTTTTCTTCAAAATTTCAATATTTTGCATAATTAATTAGTATATATTTATATATTTGCTTTTTAATTATTCTAACCAATCAAAAAATCATAAAAAAATTGTTCTTTATATTAAATATTGTTTATATATTATAAACTAATTTTGTACATATTTAGGATAATTTTCTCTTTAAGTTTTTATTATTTGTATAATTATTTGCATAATTATGTTTTAATTAGCTTAATCAATTTCAAATAAATTTCAAAAATTCCAAAAAAATTAGTTTTGTTTTAAAATTAATTGACAAATATTTTGTACATATTTTAAACTTAATTTCTAGGTTTAAATCTATTTTCATCTTTTTTATTCATTTTAATTTAATTAATCATGCATTAATTATAATTAAAATCAATCATAAAAAATCCAAAAAACATGCCTTTTATTTTTCTTGCAATTTAAATTCCTAGATAAATGTATAGGATGTCAAATTCATGTAAATAGGCTAGTTTACATTTCCTGCACAATCGATGTAATAGCGTAGATTTACTTTCCGCACTTTACATTTCCGCATTTTAATTTCCAGCAAATATAAACTGCGTGTATGTCAAAGATAAAATTGAACCGTTAGATCACTAACTTCAAAGATAAAATATCTGAATACAAACACAATCACACATGCACCTCTTAAGGTAATCCCTTCTCATTCTTTTCAAAATCAAAGTCAAAATTCTACTGTTTCGAGTACAAAATCGAACCTTTTGTTTGTATCCGGTGAAAGGATAGATTTTTAAAGGAAATAGGATAAAGACCTTACAACTCAGGGTAGACCTCCTAGTTTGCTTGCTCAAATCAAAACAAACAAAATTCTCAAACACTGTTGTTTTTCAAAACAAAACTTTCCAAAAAGACAATATTTTGTATACATCCAAACACGGATCATTACAAAGTTAACGTTCTTTTCAAAACATCTTTCGAAAGATAAACAAGCATTTTGTATACATCCGCACAAGGATCATTACAAATTCAATTTACAAAAGTATTTGAAACCACATATGAGCATTCTAAAGCAATTGAAAAGTGATCGAAAAACAAGTGAGCTAAGCAAACTTAAGAGCCCATGGATAACCATGGATACAAAGGGTGCTAACACCTTCCCTTTGTATAACCTACCCCCTTACCCATAATTTCTTAAAGGTCTTTTTTCTGTTTCTTTTATAAACCTTTCCTTAATTGAATAAAATAAAAGGTCGGTGGCGACTCTGTGAATTCAAAAAAAAATGCGAAAGCATTAAGCGATAAAAAAGAGTCAGTTCACGTATCTCTCCCGCTCAGAGGTATGGCCCGAAAAAAAATGGAGGTCCACAGGTACCAAAGCGCTTTTCAAAAGCGCTCTCGTAGGGTATTTACAATTAAATTTTTAAAAACAAAACATTAATTCCCAGGTTATTACGTTTTTCAGAAATCAGGATACCATTCTAGAGCTTCTTCCCCAAACGTAAACCTACCATGAAAATCTCTGCCTTCCATCCTTGAATCACCATTCCATCCTTGAATTTCGATACTGAATCTCTGAATTTCGTCTTCTCCTTCCGCCTTCGCAAACTCTTCGTCTCCTCATTCACTTCGTGGCTGAGTAATAGGGATAAAAGGAGACGCTCTCAAACTCTTCGCAAACTCTTCCGCCTTCCGCCTCCGGCTGAATCTTCGTCTCAGTCAAAGGAGACACTCTCAAATCGTTTCGAGAATTGCTGACCACGATTGTAAGTCTCTAAAACCATCTCTCTATGCATCTCTTGCTGACCACCATTATGCTGCTTGTGCTATGCATCTCTTGCTGTTTGTTCATATTGCATTTTACTAAAGCTTAGAAGAAACCTAGCCCTGTTTCAACACTTTATTATTTGATTAAAAATGTGTAAATTACATCCTTTGTTGTAATCTGTTCTGTAGTATCCCAGTTTTAAGGTGAATAGGCAGTGATAAGTTTAATCATAGATTCATAAGTTTAATCTGTTCTCCATAAGTTGTTTTCACTTTTCAGTTTATTTCCATAAATTCTTCTGAGTATCTTGTGTAAACAGCCTATAGCTTATATGAAGAGTTATACTATTAGCGCTTTTTTAAGTTGTTTATTCAAATAAGACCTTAATATGTTTTGGCAGAATTAACTCTTTTTATAGTCCTGGGAAAAATGGCTATCGGCATATATGTTTAAATTTTTCGGTGGAACACAGTATATGCTAGCTATGTTTTTGTCAACCATGTTCCTTCTATAAATGGTTTATGTATATATTCAACTTTTGCAAGTAATTAGGTAGAGAAACAAATTTCACTTTATATAATTAATATTCCCACAAAGTGGGTTGAAGATTTTAGTTTATAATGGTTATGTTTGTTGTCTGGTTTGTTCCAAGATTTCTTAACTTTGTATTTCTTTCCTTACACAAGTTTGATAAACTGTTAAGTTGATAACTTAAGAAATAGTGTAATGAATTTCATGATTTCTATTTCCTTTTCATTGATTCTGTTTTGATTTTAAGTTTGATTTGCAATATATACTGCCTCTTTATTTTATAGAAGATGCACTGTGGAGGATACTACTAGTCGATTGAAATCACCGTGGATGCCGTAATTAACATAATTTTTTCAAGAGAGATCTCTCCCTGACTAGATAGCATGTTTATGATTTGTTTATATTACTATGCTTTACTGAGTTATTGTTGCTATTTTAGTTTTAAAGAGGATTTATATATTTTATCATTTTTATGTATTTGATTCTTCTATGTTTAATTTGGAGATCCCTTTGTTTTCGGATTTGTGGAATCTGTTTTATGTATTCTATTATACGATGACTTATGATTGTCTCTTTGTATCTGCAGAATCTGAATCTCTAAAAGAAAATTGCTTAACCTTGTTCCCAATATATCACCACTCTTCTTTCTCCTTAGTTCAGGTTTGTGCTCTTAACTATACTTAAGTATACATAAGTTAGGTTGTTATGCTTCAGGTTTTGTTGACTTATTGGAACTATGTTTCGTGAGGTTTTATATAAAAGTATAAGTTTTGAAGTTCTACTGTTATTTTGATTACATGAAAATTGTCGCCTTTGCATGAGAGTGACCATCTTGAACTATGAGGTTGACTTTATTCTCTCTTTGATGATATACAGTATACGTGAGAGTGACCTTATTTTTATCACATTGTTTTGTAGTTTATCAAATATAATTTAAGTAGAAGCTTTTGGGTGGAACAATTTGAACTTATTACCTCTTGTCAAGCTCTTATACAATGACAGTGCTATGCATTGTCAATAAGAAATTCAATTAAATGCTGAAATTAAATTGTTCAGTGGAACTCCTTGTTGGTTAATATCTCTAACATGCATCGTGTGTGTGTGTTTAATTTTACAGAATACTGATTAGGTATTCTGATTAGGTATTCTATTATGATGATAGCTATATTTATTATCTTGACAGAATTCCTTAGTACCTGATAGAGAAACCAAGAAGCATTTGTTTAGCTTAATTAAGACATGGATAAGACATGGATGAATTCAAACCGATTGTCGAAAGAGTACGAGAAAGGGGTATGGGAATTCGTTGAGTTTGCGGTTGCGCACTCCGAAGACCCGCTTCGAATGCCGTGTCCTTGCCTGGGTTGCTGTTATGGGGGTAAGGTTGACGGGAATAAGTTGGCATCCCATTTACTACGGTTTGGAATTGATAGAAGTTATACATGTTGGACAATGCATGGTGAGAAAAGTAACGGGAATGCTGAGTCGAGATGTAATAGGAAGTATGCTTCAAACGACGATTGCACAGACACATACGATTGCGATCGAGTCGAAGAGATTGCAGAAGCGCTTGAAGAAGATCTTGCGGATTGTCCCAAAATGTTTGAGAGGTTGGTAAGCGATGCAGAGAAACCGTTGTATGATGGTTGTTCAAAATTCACAAGATTGTCTGCGGTGTTAAAGTTGTACAACTTAAAGGCGGACAATGGATGGTCGGATAAAAGTTTCACAGAGTTATTAGCCCTTATGAAAGATATGCTACCAAAGGATAATGTTCTTCCCAATCGAACGTATGAAGCCAAAAAGATGTTGTCCTCTATTGGCATGAGCTATGATAAGATACATGCATGTCCAAACGATTGCGTTTTGTTTCGAAACGAGTATGCAGCGTTGAATGAGTGTCCTAAATGTGGTGCCCCTCGATATAAGAAAAAGTTGTCTCCTGCTAAAGTCTTATGGTATTTTCCTATAATTCCGAGATTTAGACGCATGTATCGTAGTGAGACCGATTCAAGACACTTGACTTGGCATGCAGATGAAAGAATTATTGATGGAAAGTTGCGACATCCGGCAGACTCACCACAATGGTCGAAAGTTGATACTGATTATCCTGAATTTGGAAAAGAAGCAAGAAACCTTCGGTTGTCATTGTCTACTGATGGAATGAACCCGCATAGTATTCAAAGTATCTCGCATAGCACATGGCCTGTGATTCTTATGATCTATAACCTACCTCCGTGGCTATGTATGAAGCGTAAGTACATGATGTTATCTATGCTAATTTCTGGGCCTAAACAACCAGGGAATGACATAGACGTATACTTGGCACCCTTAATCGAAGATTTAAAGTTTTTGTGGGAGAACGGTGTGGAGGTTTACGATGGGTATAGGAAGGAAAGTTTCAACTTGAGGGCGATGTTGTTTGGAACAATTAATGATTTTCCAGCATACGGAAATCTATCCGGGTACAGCAATAAAGGTCAAAAGGCGTGTCCCGTTTGTGAAGATGAAACCGATACGACACGATTGGAGCTTTGTCAGAAGAATGTCTTTCTCGGCCATCGTAGATTCTTAAATTCTAATCATCACTACTGTGGGTGGAGAAAAGCATTCAACGGAAAGGCCGAACATGGTACAACCCCGCCTTTTTTGTCAGGTGATCAAATTTTTGAAAAGGTGAAAGATGTGAGCACTCAGTTTGGCAAGCCTTTTGCACATTCACTTGTCAAGGGTGGGTGGAAGAAGAAGTCCATTTTTTTTGAACTTCCATATTGGAAGTCGTTGTACGTAAGACATTTCCTGGATGTTATGCATATTGAAAAAAATGTATTTGACAACGTCATAGGTACGTTACTCAATATACAAGGAAAGTCTAAGGATGGCCTTAACATAAGGAAGGACATGGTAAACATGGGGATGAGAACTGAATTGGGACCCGTGACGAAAGGAAGACGAACATATCTGCCACCTGCTGTTTACACTCTATCTAGAAAGGAGAAGAAAACATTGTGTAAGTTCCTCAGTGAAGTTAAAGTTCCAGAAGGCTACTCTTCAGATATTAGAAGACTTGTGTCCATGAAAGACCTCAAGTTAAAGAGTTTGAAGACGCATGATTGTCATGTTATAATGGAACATTTTTTACCAATAGGTATACGTTCTATTCTGCCAGAAAAAGTAAGAAGCGCAATAACTAAGCTGTGTTTCTTCTTCAGGTCAATTTGCAGTAAGGTGGTCGATCCCGCGATCTTACCAACATTGCAAAAAGAGATAGTTGTTACTTTATGTGATCTTGAAATGTATTTTCCTCCCTCGTTTTTTGACATAATGGTTCATCTAGTCGTTCATCTTGTGAAAGAGACACAATTGTGCGGACCAGCTTATATGAGATGGATGTACCCTGCTGAACGTTATATGAAAATATTAAAAGGGAACGTGAAAAACAGAAGTCGACCGGAGGGTTGTATTGCCGAACGATACGTTGTTGAAGAAGCGGTTGAGTTTTGTACTGAATATCTGTCAAATGTTCAATCAATTGGACTCCCCAAATCTCATATTGTCGAAAAAAAAGAAGGAAAAAGGCTAATTGGAAATAAAGTTGTGACAGTATCAATGGTCGAACGGGATCAAGTGTAACGCCCCGAATTTAATTAATTAGTTAATTAAATTATTTAAGAATTTAATCATTGGATTTAATCGAAGTTCGAGGATCAATCGGAATTGTCGGTATTATTTTGGGAAGCGTATTTGGATTATTAAGTTAAAGTTGGATTTTATTCGGTTAGTCGGAGAATTAATAAAGTTGATTTCGTTGAAGAAATAATATTATTATTAATATTGGACTATTTGTATTTAATTCGAATTTTATCGACGAAGTCAGAATTATTTTATTAAGTTGGCATGGTAATTAATCAGATTAATTTGGTGAAATAAAGTTGAAGTGTTATTTTATTAATGAGCTTAAAATAACTTTGGATTTAATTTGAGTTGTTGTGAAGTAAGGAGGGGGTATGTAACTTAGGCCCAATTATGTTGGATTTAGAATTGGAAGAAGGAAGAACTATCATAACACAAAGAGGAATAGGGTTTGGAGGAGAGGTGAAGAAGAGAGCCATAGCGGAAGAGAAAAGCTAGAGGAAGTCCAATTTTTGCAGCAAGTTTCTGCAGTGAGACACCTTAGTAAAACGGAAGTTTCTCCCAATCCAACCGTTGGATCGTCGCGGTTCTTGGACAAAACGTTCCAGACTCGTAGAGGTAACTTCTGACCGGAGCGATTTTCGTTTTGATGATTTTAAGTCCGTCTGACAAAGCGATTTCCGAACAGGTTTTTGTTGCGTCTCTGCACGTTGTTAGAAAAGATTTTCGGAGAAAAGATGGAAGCGGCGGCATAAGCTATGGCAACCGGGAGAGTAGAGAAATCTCATATCCAAGGTAAGGGTGGGGTTCTAGCTCTATAAACAGGATTATGATGAATGATATGTGCGGGTTATGGTTGTATGATTGCCTCTGTTTCGTGTGTTGTGATTGTATTGTTGAATGTTGAAATTGATTGACGTCAGTGAATAAGGTTATAAAAGTTCAATCAATGGTGGTGGAAAATTAACCTAGGGTTTATAATTATTATTATTGAGGAATTAGTTGCAGAAAATTGCTAGATGTTGTCAGTAGAGTATTTTTTTTGGCACTTTAGAGTTGTAGAGATTATTATAGAATTATTTAGAGTTCTTGGAAACTCTGTCGAGTTATAATTATTAATTATTAAAAATGTTCGCGAGTTAAGAGTATAGAATAAGTTAATAAAAATATTTTGTTAGAGTGTTGAATGAGTATGAAATTATTATGACGTTGTTGTATATTAGTTGTTTCGTGCATTATGTTGAATACGATGGGCTGCTATTTTCTTTGGGATTTATCAGTGATGTGTATGTTGCTATATTTTGTTGTTTTATGCGAAGTTGCAGGATGTTTCAGTGACGATATTTACCACTAATTATTGGTAAATGAATTGGTGATATAGGCTTATGCCTGGCGACGAGGATTTGTTGTTTATGTTGTATGTTGTGTGATGTGCATTATCGAGTTGCATACATTGCATATTTTGGCGACGGCCTGGATTGGCAAATTAGCGACGAAGGCTTATGGCTTGATGCCTCTGTTTAACTGGCAATTGGCGATGGGGGCTGAAGCCCTGGGTACCACATGCATATGCACAGTTGTGTCTCATTTGAAGTGACATGAGTTGATTTTTGCGATGTGAAGTGATTTATAGTTTTATGACTGTGAAGTGATAACTTTGTATGATTTAATCCTAATATATTATTTATCATACACTTGTTTATATTGTTGGATATCTCACCCCTTCTGAATGATGTTTCCCTTACCGTGGGAAACGGACAGGTACTCAAGATAGCGGTGGAAGTTTTGAAGTGATTTTATGAAGTCTTTAGTTGCTGTTAGTTCGAGTTGGGTCTTGCTCTGATACGTAGCACTCGGGGGGATGAACGATTGTCTTTTAATTGTTGTTATAACTATAAGTTGTTAACTTTTAAGTGGAATTTATGAAGTAATATGATGTTGGTGAAGTTGTTTTAGTTTAATAAAAATATTATGCAAAGTGAAGTTGAATAATTGATATTATTATTATTAATAAAAGTTGTTTTTATTTTTTAAAAGAGTAAACAGGTTTTATCGGTTCATCCGAGTTATGTGCTATGTATCTATGATATATGTGATTAAGTTGTTTGTTGTTTTACGTTGAATGTGACATCCCAATTGTATGTTGAATTTCCGCACTCTGATTTTATTAAATATTCGTTGGGTAGATTTGGGGTGTTACATCAAGCGCACTTGTATGTTCTGCACAATGAGATTGAGGTTGAGCCGTATGTTGAAATGCACAAGGTTGTTCTCCGAGATTTAAATCCAAATAGAAATGAGAACTGGATAGTACGAGAGCACAATCGAAGTTTCATACCGTGGTTTAGGGATCATATTTATTCAAAGTATCGTTCAGATCCTGCTTCAGTAACAGAAAGGTTGAGATGTTTAGCCTATGGTCCAACTGTAATTGTGCTTTCTTATAGCGCATACGCTATTAATGGATACACATTTTATACCAAAGAACAGGATGATAAAAGTACTATGCAAAATAGTGGTGTTACCTTGGTAGCTGAAGCAATGCACATATCAAGTGTGAATGACTTAAATCCGAAATTTGCAAATTTGTCATATTTTGGGGTTATCGAGCGCATTTTGGTGTTTGATTACGCGAAGTTTCAGATTCCTGTATTTGGTTGCAAGTGGGTTGAAAATAATAGTGGCATACGAATGGATAAGTCAGGATTTTTGCAAGTGGATCTCAATAGGGTAGGGTACAAAGATGAGCCTTTCATTTTAGCCTCTCAAGCTAAACAAGTGTTCTATGTCAATGATCTGACAAGTACGAAATGGTCTATAGTGCTTTTATCTAACAAAATAGTTGATGAAAACATTGAAGATCAAGGTGATATTGGTGTTGGCATTGAATCTTGTACAAGAAACGATCAAAATGAGAATGAATCTTGTACTAGAAATGATCATAATGAGGGTATTTGGATCAATCCAACCGTCCGCGTTCTTAAGAGACGCGTAGAACACAATCCTACCAAGAAAAGAAAGAGACGTTAGTGATAAAGGTAATAGTATACATATTCCGACTAATTTGTTTTATTCAATTTGTACCGATTGTTTTAATCAATAGTATAGTACTTATTCAATTTTGGTGCATATTCTCGTTTTGTACATAACTTTTGAACCATGTATCCGTTTGTCGACTTCTTTACATGTAACTATACTATTTTGACGATTCCGGAGCTGCTCATGCACTTATCTTTACATTTCGGGACTATTTTTTATCGGTTTTGCTTCTGCCCGTAATCAAAAGTCGGGCTTAGGGTCTGAATTTCGGAAAACCGACTTTATTTTTGAGTCCGTGGGGACGTTTTACCATAGCCATGTAAATTTCGTTCAATTCCGACAACTTTCTTTTTTGACGCTTATTTTGATTTGTACCGATTTCGTTTCCGATACACTTGTACATGCATGGTTTGACTTCCATTTGACTTGTATAGATTGTTAGCTTATTAATAGTGTACTAATGTGCTTTAGTTTGTTTGATACAGGTTAAATGGCTCCAGATAGAGATGCTCCACCTGAAAACTCACAAGAAAACTCACAAGAAAGAGATGCTCAAGAAAGAGATGCCACGGATACAAATGCTCCACCTGATACTGAAGCAAAAGAAGTTGCACGAGGCATCACTATTATGAAGGGAATCGTTCGACATAGAGACCAAGGATTAGTATACCGTTTGGATTGGAATTCTGATAAACAAGCAATTGGTCCTAATTCTGCAAAGTTGACAAGCTATATTGGTACACTTGTTCGTATGCATATTCCGGTCTCCACAGCTAAATGGAATCTGAAAAGCGAAGAGTTGGATGCGAAAAAAAAAGCGATTTGGGACGAGCTTCAGGTATATATCATATATGGTTAATTGTTGTTATTATCTTGACGATAAATTGTTTAAATTACTTATACTAACACACTATGCGTATGTTTTTTTGCAGAGGACTTTTGAGATACCAGATGATCGTAAACGCTACATACTTAGTTTGGCCGACAAAAGATATAGAGGGTGGAAAGCCTTTTTGACAAACACCTATCTTAAGGATAAAGATGGAAACTTTCTTGAAGAGGCACCGGGACGGCCAAAAAAGTATGAGATCTTCATTGGTGAAAAAGATTGGGCTGAGTTTGTAAATCAAAGAGATGAAGATTTTCGGAAAAGGAGTGCCACGAATAGTGCGAGAGCATCCAAACCCGCGTATCCATACAAAAAAGGGCGTATGGGATATGCACGCTTAGAGGATAAACTTGTAAGTAAATAGAAATGCATTTTAATTAATTGTCTAAATGTGTTTTATTTGACGATTTTATCATTTGTGTCAATGCATAGTTAGAGGAGTCTAAAAGTGAGGAAACCTCACTTCCTGTACATGTGTTGTGGAGGGAAGCTCGTGTGGGCAAGAGTCAAGCTGTCGATCCCGAAGTTCAGAGAGTTTTTACTGAATGTGTAAGTATAATACTGTGTCTTTAATTAAATCAAATGTTTTTTAATATATAAATGATTTTTTAATGTAAATGAATTACAGGAGACCTTGTCGCAATCGGCATCCACCGGTGAGGGGAGCGTACTTAGTAGAGCACTAGATGCTCCTGAGTATCCCGGTCGAGTGAGGGGTAAGGGTCATGGTGTGACTCCAACCTCTTTTTACAAGAGTCCTAGGAGAAGAAATCCTTCAAATGAAGAAGTGTTGCAAAAGTTGGCGGAATTGCAAGCACAAGTCTCTGAATTGCAAAGAGATAAAGAGATGTATATGAGAGAAAAGTGCAACACTTCATCGGTGAAAGAAACTAGTGATAAGGCTAGTATCAACTATCAAAGGAAATTTCCCGAGGTAATTATAATTTTTTTTCCTTTTAAATTGTTCTATTTTATTAATGATAATGACTTTATATTTACTATTGGTTTAGGGCATTTCATCTTGCCAACTATACTTATCGGAACCGAATTATCGACTAGTTGGCAAGGGAAAAGTGCACAACACTTTGGGAGATTTACTTCACCATAGACCGCTCCCGGATGGACACCTGAAAGTATCGGTGGATGTTGTAGTAGATCATGATGCGATGCTACCGGTACCTGACATGGTCTCAGAGACGACATTGCTGCGAGATGCAATAGGATCATTTGTTGCATGGCCCTCGGAGCTCATTACCATTAGTGATGAGGTATATTGAAAACGATTATGAATCATTTAGTTTTCGAATGTCAATTCTAAACCGTTTATTAATTATTTTTTGCATTTTAATTTTATTAGACTGCTCCTATAAAACCCACAGTTAAGGGTAAAGGGATTTTACAGGAGGAGGAGTCCGTTGCATCACTAAAAGAGGTACATTTAAAGTGTTCATAATTAATCTGAATCTAAATTTGCATGATTTTATATTTTACCTAATACTTATATGATTTTTAGGCATCCGCTCGGGAGTCACAACAAGTGACGCAGCAAGTTCGTACCGTACCACCCACTGGTCCTCCGAAGCCAGCGGGAAAAAAAGGCGGTGCTTTTGTGCCTCGATACCGGTCAACGCTCGCAACAATGGTTGATATGTCCGATTTGAAAGATGGTGCTTTACGTGAAATCGTTATGGATGAAAGTGTCTTCGGTATTGAATTCAAGTCACTTATTACAATTGATGACTTGGAGGAGATTTTTAGGCATGATCAACTAGGCGTCACTAACATGCACTCATACATCCGGTAATATTCACTCATCCGATATATTATTTAATTAGTCCCACAATATAATTTATTTACACATTTCAATGAAAATAATCTAATGTTTATTATGTTTTTATTTAAGGTTGTTGTATGACAGAGTGTTGCGCGGGAATCCATTGTCTAACAGATTCCGTTTCGTGTCTTCCGCCCATTGCAGCAGAATGGCAATTGCTTCGGAACCGGAATCAGTTAGACAGCACTTAGTCGATAGATTCATGTCCACCGGCAATACAGAAAGTCTGCATCTTTTGGCGTATAATACCCGACCAGTAGGGTTAGTTTCTCATTCTTTGTTCATCTAATCTCTGTTTCTTTTGTGTATAGCAAAATTTTCATATAACCTATTATTTTAATTTATAGAGCACACTGGTTGCTGCTTGCTATCAACCCTATAAGGGAAGTCGTGTATTATCTGAATTCGGTAAATGGTGAATGGACCAATTATCCGGCCATGAAGGACATCGTTGATTTGTAAGTGGGATCGTTCTAAATATATATTCGTGTATATTTATATATTTACTTATTTGTGGGATTGATCTAAACATATGCTTTTATATATTTGTTAATTAGATCAATACAAGTGTTCCGAAGTCAACGGGACACACAGGTATCCCGGACTAAATCTAACAACATTACTTGGATCCAAGTGCAGGTACATTATTTTTCACAATGTTGCTTATAATATATTTATGCTACTTGATAAAACAAGACAACTATAGAATCTTATTTGTTTTTCTATGTAGTGTCCGCAACAGCGAAACAGTTACGATTACGGATACTTTGTATTGAGGTTTATGAAAGAAATCCTTCAGGCAAATCAATTAGAGATTCCGCTCACGGTATGAATTTATAACTTAAGATAATTTCATATAATTTATTACATTTAACTAAATGTATCATTCATATTATGTTTTTGTTTTGTAGTACCTTGACGAATTCCGTACTGCTGGGTACCCGAGACTTAAGTTGGAAGAAATAAAAGAGGATTTGTGTCAATTTTATATTAAGCGCTTTTTCATGTAGGATTTGTGTCGATTTGAACTATAATATTATTGATGTTGTAATGATGTATATATATAATTTTGGATATTATAATGGTATTATATTAGTATATATATATTGTCTTACTGATGGCTGAAATAATATCGTCGAAAATAAATTACAGGTCGAAAATATTACAGGTTGAAAACATATTACAGGTCGAAAATATTACAGGTCAACTGGGAGGATTAAATTATAGGCTGCACATTAAAATACCTCATTTAGCAACGAAAGCGCTTTTAAAAAGCGCTCTTAAAGGCCCACCTACTAAAGCGCTTCTTTGTAAAAGCGCTGCCAAAGATTAATAAAAAAGCAAAAAAAATAAAAAAAAAAGCAACATACGAAAGCGCTTTTGTAAAAGCGCTCTTATAGGGGGGGCTATCAGAGCGCTTTTTCCAGTAAAAGCGCTCTTAAAGCCCACCCTATAAGAGCGCTTTTCCAAAAGCGCTTTAGTATGTTGCGTTTTTTTTTTATTTTTTACTCTCACAGGGGGGCCTACCACAGCGCTTTTATGGAAAAAGCGCACTTATAGGGGGGCCTACAAGAGCGCTTTTTCCAGAAAAAGCGCACTTATAGGGGGGCCTACAAGAGCGCTTTTTCCAGAAAAGCGCTCTTAAAGGGGGCCCTACAAGAGCGCTTTTTCCAGAAAAGCGCTCTTATAGGGGGGCCTACCAGAGCGCTTTCTTAAGCGCTTTTGTTACCTTTGCCTGCGCTGCCTTTCACAGCGCTTTTAAGCGCTTTTAAAGCCCAGAAAAAGCGCTTTTAAAGCCCTTCCGTGTTGTAGTGTGGGTCTTTTCAGCATGTTTAATCCCCACTCACCCGCTTTCCAGAAAACTTCCCAAAAGGTCAATCATCCAAATATTACTCCAAGTTAAGCCTCCTTAACTATGGAGTTCTTATTTGTTAGTCTACCGAAAAGAAGATGCATCTGGTTGGTATAGGTAGGTACGTAGTACCAATAAATCTTTATAATCCTTCCTTTAACCATGCAGTCCATTCTCTGCACAGCCTCAGGATCCCTCTCATTCTGATGTGAATTCAGTGACCACTCTCCACCCTCTTCAGCCTCAGGTAATATATGCACTACAAAAAATTTGCCATATACCAACGAAAACTATTAGTGATGGCTATTAAATCCGTGGGTATAGGGTGCATATACTTATAGAAATTCCTTACCATAGTGTAGCGGTAAA